>NC_134830.1:871457-942784 GCF_004210375.1 Tachypleus tridentatus | reverse complement strand
TTTCATCTTTATCTCGTGTAGTTGTGGAAGCGTTTCATTATTATTGTTCTATATATCTATTATGATTTCAAAAATATGGAAGTAAATCATGATAATGTCAACTAGAAACAAGGTCGTTAAAACACTTAAAATAAAAATAATCCCAATGCGAAAGTTATTTTCTGTTTATATTTTTACTTTGCCTGTATTTGAGAAAAGTATCTACGTTCCTTCAATAGTTTTCTTAACAAATATTAGTTCATTCACACTTATGCAGTAGACTAGATACTCTTGCGTTCATTTAATTGTTTGTGAGCTCACAGTTAATAAAATGTTATTTATTTATCTATTTTTCACAACTGATAATATAAAATTTTAAGTCATGCTTATCTTTAATTTATTTTATCAGTGCTTTGTTTCAGAGTTATGCGTGTATGTGTTTTCTTATTGCAAATCCACATCGAGCTATCTGCTGAGCCCAGCGAGGAGAAGCGAACTCCTGATTTTAGCGTTGTAAAGCAGTAGACTTACTGCTGTACTAGAGAGGGACGGAGTTATGCACAATTATATAAATATGGGGAAAAAAAAAACATGAAATTTGTTGAGTATACTTTGTATCTTTCTATACGGATCTTTTAAATAATATTGTTAAAAACAGTTTTGACTAAAGGTTTAACACTTTAAACACTAGCAAAACAAATCGATCAGATATTTGATGTTTCCCATTTGTGTAGCGTCTTTTGTCACACATGAAATAAATGGATGGCCATTTAAAAATGCTGACCAGGAATGGGGGGAGACAACCAGTCAGAAATACCCAACGTCTACAAGGCTATTATTGTTTGTTTGTAATTTAGCACAAAGTTACAAAATGGGCTATCTATGCTCTGCCCACCATGGGTATCAAAGCCCAGTTTCTAGCGTTCTAAGTCCGCAAGCATACTGCTGTGCCATTTGTGAGCCCTGTTATCCGAATCGGACATTAAATTCTTTGAAATGCTAATTGTATGTACAAAATACTACTTTTCAAAGTTACAACATAAAGGTCCAAAGATGGTGAAGCACTAGAAATCAATAGGCCTAAAATTTCTCACAGAAAGATCGTAAAAATCTGAAATGTTTCCCTCACCCACACCCTTCTTCATTTGTTCGTATCAGAATAACTGACCACTAAAGAGAGCTGTGATTGTTTGTTTTTATTTCGCACAAAGCTACTTGAGGGCTATCTGCGCTAGCCGTCCATAATTTAGCAGTGTAAGACTAGAGGGAAGGTAGCTAGTCATCACCACCCACCGCCAACTCTTGGGCTATTCTTTTACCAACGAATAGTGGGATTGACCGTCACATTATAACGCCCACACGGCTGAAAGGGCGAACATGTTTGGTGCGACCGGGATTCGAACTCGCGACCCTCGGATTACGAGTCGAACGCCTTAACACACTTAGCCATACAAGAGAGCTGTTATTGACGAAAGGCCTCCTAGACGGCAATTTGTGGTACACAAAAGCTGGATCTGAAATGCTATTCTTACTCACCTCAGTTTTGAATACGAAATGAGAAAATTAAGAGAGACGTGTAAAAAAATCAGTTGCAGTTTGGGTGAGTTTGATCCCAAATTTTAGGAATATTAAAATTATCTGAACATTATTCAATATATACTTATTCAATAACACAACTCATCATTTTTTATACAAAACTGTTAACCCTAAATTTCACATTTCAGTGTTAGTGTATTCCCATCGTACAACACAATAACACTGGGTGTATTTTAACAGAAATGCAGGCACAGTATATATTATATTATATATATATATATTCCAGTGTTTCTACTCTAGATTTGGGACAAGTTGATGTACTTACTAAGGGTAAACCACACATAATTATACCACTTACACGGCTTTGTGTGTTTAGAATGCTAAAAAGAGAGAATTTGTTGTATAAATTCGCGCCAAATGAAACAAACCACTTGTATGAGAAAATAAACAAGCAAGACTGGAAAATACTTTGCAATAATAAAGTGAACTCACTATAAAAATGGCAAACGTTACCATAATAAGTAACATTTCGTAAAATAAAAAATCCACTAAATATCATCAGAGGACGTGTTATTTTTTTACAGATTATACAATTTAATGGGTTTAAAAGAAAACCGGATTTATTATGAAAATCCATAAATAGTGTAATGTTTCACAGCATATAAAACATGTTAAATTAAGTCTACCCGACAGTGGGATTGCTGTTTCTCCAAATCTCTCTTTGTTAGATATAATGAAATAAAATTGTTTGTTTTTAGAGCAAAGCCACGTTCGATCATCTAATGCGTCCATCACTGGGAATCAAACCCTGGGTTTGAGTTTTTTTAGTTAGTACAATTGCCTCTGTCCTGTGGGGATACATAATCAAAAGTAATGGTTCTTAATGTATTATATTCGCTTGCTCATACTCAATTGAGGCCTAACATAGCCTGCAAGTAGGAGCGATTGATTTGTATCTGTGGGTCTTGAGTTTCAATCATCTTCACACCAAACATACTCGTCCTTTCAGCCGTGGAAGTTTCATGATATGACGACGAATCTCACTATTTGTTGGTAAAAGAATAGCCTAAAAGCTGGGGGTGGGCTGAGTAGCTGCCACCCCTCTCATTTATCACTGCTAAATTAGGGACAGCTCGCGCACATAACTCCGGTGTGGCTTTGCATGAATTTCATAACAAGCCAATCAAGCATAATCTGGAACATTTCACAATCCCTGAGTATAAAAACTTCATTTTAAACTGAAAATTATTATCTTAATTGATTGAGATGCGGATTGGCCTCATGGTAGAGCTCCAAATTTCCAGAGCTGGCGTATTGAGTTTTAATCTCTGCAATACCACAAAATATTCCCTGCACTTTAAGCTATGCGTGCTTTATAGAAGAGACAGATAATCCCTCAGGGGTAGTCAGCGGATGATAGAGTGCTACTTATGGGCGCCTTTCCTCTGGCCAGTATTTCAAAATTAGGACGGCTACAATAGCCTTAACAGTTTTGTTACAAACGGAAAATATACATCGTTATCCTAACTAATTAATTTCAGGTCTCTGTTTAAAAATGTGTAAAGACATTGCTTCGGGCCTTCACTTTTTCTGGAACACGTTACTGCTAACGGATCCGTTTGTTCCACAGCTGACATTATCTTTGATTCTGGATCAGTAACAGTCAAACACCTAACTGGAATTCTGTGGGTATAAACTTTTAAAAACAAATTTAACAACTTATTTTAGATTTTTGTACTTACACCAATATCGTGTTAAAACTGTGCATTTCTCCCCTTCTGACTGAAAAAGAATCTGAATTGGCTATGAACTTCAATACACAGTTACTACGATTTGAAATGTTAGCATGTATAAGCAAACATTTTATTCACAAGCCAGATGGAATAAGAGAACACCTGCCATGCAAAATATGTTACGCCACAAAACGCTGCTAATATGTATACCTCTTTCTACCAATAGATACTTCGAGCACGTGACAAGGCTGTCAGCTCAGTATACGTATAATTATCTTGTTTTGTCTCCCAACATATATTTAACGTGCTACAGATGTTATGTTACGGATGTAAAATAGAGAGTAGGAAGTACATCAATTTAGTGAGGCGTAACTTGTTAAACACAAAATTCAAATATTGAAATACAGTTTGGAAGTAAATGATAAATGCTACAAAATAGTGTGTTTTCTAATACGATGATTTAAAATTCGTAAAATATAATCTAACCGTATTTTGCGGCTTATAAGACGCGCCAAATTTTGGAATGCAATATTCAGGAAAAGAACAAATGTTGGAGACAGAATACCAAATAATATTTACACCAACAAAACCTAAGCTTATGTGTTTTATTAAAATAAACATCTATGATTAGCAATATTTTATTACCCAGACGATAATGTTTAATCATAAAATACATAGATAACACCAATACTGAAATAAGGGCTAAAACAGAACAACAGTTTTGGAAATAATGGAAAAACAGATTTAATTCCTCAGTTATCTTCGAACCCAGAAATATGGCCACTTTTGTCATGTTTTCAACAATCACTACCACTCATCGATATCATCAGAATCAACAATGCTGTCTCTTCACTCGTAACGAAGATCGTCTTCTGTACCATCCATTGTATTAGTGATACCACATTTCTTGAAGGACTTAATTACTGTCTCTGTCTTAGCTACTTTCCGAGCAGTTTGAACCACGTGACACACGTGCAATAGTCGGTTGTTGCTTTTTTTTTTTTTGTACAGCCACTGGGTTTTAATCCACTTAGGCCCTTCATCCATTCCATTTTTCCTTCATAAAAGCTTTGAAGGGCTTATTAATCGATACATACAATGGTTGTAGTTGGGATGTCATATCTCCTGAAATGACAGCAATTTGAGTTTTCAGTTGCTGTACTTTTTTATTCGATGCCTCGATTTTATGAGACCTAAACTGGTCCAACACTAAACAAAGCTGGTTGCCTAAACCATCCACCAGATCTCCTTTTGCAGAATTTTTCAAGCCAAAGTTTGACTCGTTCTTCCTCCATCCACCCTTTCTGGTGAACGTGAGCAAAATTTCCTGCTGGAATTTTGTCCTTTGGCAGAGTTTTTTGTTTGTTTGTTTAAAAATCAGAAATAACAAGAGTTTGATTCCATCAGTACAGCATGATATAACTACTGCATAGTGACTTTTTACACTCCTATATATCTTAATAGTCACGGTTTTTGTTACTATCAGGTCATCCCTTAAATAATGTCCGATTTTAGGTTAAGAAAAAGGGAGAGGATTTCAAACGCTTTAACGTTATTTAATCAATAATGTATGTTCCATTATTATTAATTACATCCTGCCAACGATTCACAAGCTTCTGAATACCACTTCTTTAAAATTCTTGGGATTTGGAGGAAAATAATGTAGAGAGGGTTGTTTTGACATCTTTATGTGTTCTAAACTCTTTTCCATCAAGATAGTTTTGAAAACTGGGGAAAA
Organism: Tachypleus tridentatus; assembly: GCF_004210375.1. Taxonomy (NCBI): domain Eukaryota; kingdom Metazoa; phylum Arthropoda; class Merostomata; order Xiphosura; family Limulidae; genus Tachypleus; species Tachypleus tridentatus. Next base: position 937,798 of record NC_134830.1, on the reverse strand, counting down.
GATAATAATCAGATGGGGCAAGGTCTGGAGAATAAGGAGAATATAGAAGTTTTTCCCAGTCTAGTTCTTCAATCTTTGCAGATGTGATCCTTCCTGTATGGGATCGTGCATTATTTTGGTGTAACACAACATCTTTACGATTGATCAAAGCAGGCCTTTTTTCTTTCAGTGCAACATTCAAGCGCTCCAACTTTTGACAACAGAAAACTAATGTAATAGTTACATTAAGTGGCAAGGACTCAAAGTGGATCACACCAACAATATCCTACCAAACGCTTAACAAGAGTTTCTTTCAGTGAAGATCCATTTTGGGCTGTGCTTTAGCCAGTTTACCTGCACTGAGCCATTGTCTGCGGCTATTAACATTTTATAATGTGTCCAGTGTTTAGCTCTAGTCACTAACCTGTCCAAAAAAAAAAAGTGAGTTACGTTCACGAGAGTGCAGAGAAGTGTAAATGTCCACTATTGCTCTGAGGTTGGCTTCTGTCAAATCATGGGAGACCAATTTCCCAAGTCTTGACACCTTTTAAAGCTGTTGAATGGGTTGAATTAAGCTTCTGTGCTAGTTCTTCAACTGTTACAGCACAATCTTCATCAAGTGCAGCCAGTAGCACGTCATCATTAAACTCAACAGGACGACCTGAACGTGGCGCTTCACTTAAGCTTTAGTCATCTGATCTGAACTTCTGAAACCACCTTCGACATTTTATTTCACTGAGAAACTCCGCACCGTAAACACTTTTAATGTTTCGTGTAGTTTCTGCTGCACTATTGCCTTTTTTAAACTCATAAAGCAATATATACCTAATGTGGTCTTCAGACACATCCATCTTCATAAAGATTCATTTCATAAATGATCTGGAAAAGTGAAGTTGGGTTAGTTTCGTTTATTTGTCTAAACATTTTTATGCACGTCCTACTTAGTCATTAAAGCCTTCTACAAAGACAGAAATGATGATGCAACTTCTACATTACATTTTCGGACATAACTAACGGGATGACCTGATACATGTATTAAGCATTTCCACGTTTTTATTCAAAAGGATGTCAAAGGTCAGGGGGACCTAATACATATTTCAGTTTGGCTTAGCTTATAATTTGTTTGTTTCCTGGAATTGATTACAAAATTACGAAACTCTAGGATCTTGCTTTTATATTCATCCGACATTCTCTGGGCGATCCTTGTGCAGGTTTGCACGGCCAGTCCATGTTGTTTCATGAATCTATAAAACCAGATTAGAGTTGTTGAAAAATTGTTCTCTTTTTGTGCGGCCTTGACCTTGGCCTTATTCATTATTGTTTCTGTCGACACAGAATTACGAAGCTTCCTTTCATTCAAAACCCAATACCTAACTTCTTCATCTAGTTGTGGCTACCTTGCTGGTTTACGAATATTATGTTTGCTCTTCTGAATGGTCATCAATCTATCCTCTTGCTTATGCCAGACTAATCATTTTTTCGGTGACGCAAATTCCCTCTCTACAGTTCTGTTACCGTATATTTTGGCGAAATCAACTTCGCGTAATTTACAACGAATATTGACAGCATATCTCTTATTAAAATACATTGTGCTAGAAGCGTTATTACGAATCTAAAATTCAAAACCTACCGTAGTATGGTAGAAATAGTCCTATACCATTGACTACAAATTAACAAAGAAAAATTAAAACAATATCAACTCAGTATCATGCTGATCAAAATAGATGATTTTATGAGTTTTTGTTTTTAAAAACATGCGTCTTATAAGAACGCAAAATACGCTATTTTTTGTCCATTTATAACATAATACAATGTTTCGGAACAACAAAAGACCTGTTGGTCCATCTCTAAGCCAAACTATAACTATGAAAGAAATAAATTAAGAAAAACGATAATAGAAACTGTCCCCTGCATATCGTTCTGTAAATTATATCAGTCATATCGAGGAAACGATAAGGAACTGTCCTTTACATATCTTTCCAAATAATAGTTCCTCTTCTAGCAACTAACTATTTATATTCCACCCTAAATAAGGTTTAACACTTACTCAGCTTTTCATGTTATAGTGATAGCTACGTAGCTTTATAATATCATACGTATACTTTATAATATCATACTTATACTTAATAATATCATACGTATACTTTATAATATCATACTTATACTTTATAATATCATACTTATACTTAATAATATCATACATATATTTTATAATATCATACTTATACTTTATAATATCATACGTATACTTAATAATATCATACATATATTTTATAATATCATACTTATACTTTATAATATCATACGTATACTTAATAATATCATACATATACTTAATAATATCATACATATATTTTATAATATCATGCTTATACTTTATAATATCATACGTATAGTTAATAATATCATACTTATACTTTTATAATATCATACGTATACTTAATAATATCATAGTTATACTTTATAATATAATACTTATACTTAATAATATCATATGTATACTTTATAATGTCATACGTATACTTAATAATATCATATGTATACTTTATAATGTCATACGTATACTTAATAATATCATATGTATACTTTATAATATCATACATATACTTAATAATATCATATGTTTACTTTATAATATCATACGTATACTTAATAATATCATATGTATACTTTATAATATCATACGTATACTTAATAATATCATATGTATACTTCACGTTGTTATTACATTAGTCAATTTCCATTTCCTTCCCTGTCAGAAATTAATAGTTATTTATTACAAACTCATAACACAAACAAAATTTATAAACCGTTATGGAACAAATACATCTGTAGCCTAGAATCTAGGTTTCCAGACTTCCCAAAACCAGCTGGTATCTTAGAAATGAAAGTGAATTTAAAATCTGCGAGAGGGCTGTCCGTTCTTTGTGCGTGTAACCTCTCACGTTTGCACTCCTGCATCATTATATATACATATACATATATATAATACTGAGAGTATGGAATCAAACGATGACGTTTGGCTCGGTGTAGTGAAACATTAATTTTCTAAACTATTGCATTATCGAATCAAATGTTTCGTTTAATTTTGCAAGGTGTAACGGAAGCATATGTGTTCTCTTGTGGTGACCTAAATAGATATGGATAATTATTTATACCCATAGGATTTCCAGTTACCTGTACAGTGAACGTTAGAAATATTTGAACGTATCATAAATGTCAAAGGTCTTCATAATCGGTGTACTTTTTGTTATGTAACTTGTAAATTAATTTAGCTCTTTAATGAAATTAAAAGTATATAATGTCAGTAATTGAAGCTTACAGCTCCGTATTAGGGTGGCTATGTAGAGTATGTACACACATTACTTACTAACTAGCTGGAGATAAAATACATTGACATTGCCCTGAAAAACAGATTAACACTAAATAAGCAAACAATATTGAAACGTAAAACACAGCAGCCTACATATTAAATCAGTAAACAAGTAGGGTAAGAGGTCATTCAAAACCTCTTCTCCCAGGTCTTCAAAACCTAAACCCCGACACTGAAAGAAAATATTTTTTTATCATGAATAAGTTGTATTAGCCTTTCGAATACAAGACTACACGACCCGGCATGACCAGGTCTTTTACCAAAGAATAGTAGAATAGATCATAACTTATAACATCCCGACGGCTGAAAGGGCGACCATGTTTGGTGGAACATGCTCTTACTTAAAGCTATGAGGCAGCGATATAATGTTACGGTCAATCCCACCCTTCGTTGGCAAAAACGTAGCCCAAGAGATGGCGGTGGGTGCTGCCAGGTAGTTAACTTTTCTAGTTATCAGTACAACTGACGTAAGAAAATAAAAATAATAATCCGAGTTAAGGCATGCGACTCATAGTATGAAGATCGCGGGTTCTGGTCCCCGTCGCACCAAACATGCTCGCCTTTTCAGCCATGGGGACGTTATAATGTGGCGGTCAATCCCACTATTCGTTGGTAAAAAAGTAGCCCAAGCGATGGCGGTGGGTGGTGATAACTAGCTGCCTTCCCTCTAGTCTTACACTGCTACATTAGGGACGGCAAGTGCAGATAGCCCTCGAGTAGCTTTGCGCGAAATTAAAAAACAAACAAGACTACACTCGTGAGTAAAAGCGATTTAAAGATTTGCTTAAAATATGTTGTTTTAATGCAAGTTTGTGTAGTAACTATATTTAACAAGAACTTTATATAGACGTTTATACTTCTACAGAAACATTATATACATACAGTTTGTTTTTTTTGTTTTGTTTTTTACTTGAAAGGTGGGTTTCCAGCTGTGGCGAATCATTGTCAGAAAATTTTAATTTTGGTTTGGTTGTTGCTAAGCTCAAAGCTACATAGTCGGTTATCTGTGCTTTGTCTATTACAGGTATCGAAATCAGAATTTTAGTGTCGTTAGCTTACAGATTTACCGCTTAGTCGCCATCGTGCCTATCACAGAAAATGCTACACATTGCTCATTTGATAACAAACGTCTCGAGCCTGATATAAAACCTACACTGTGCGCATGCGTGAAGCTACCAATAATAAAATGCTACACTTATTTCCCAAATCAAATGTTCTTGTTTTTTAACTATATTTTTACTTTATGTAATAACAATGTTGAGCATTAATGCATTAACATATTTAGTTCAATCGTTAACATTTATTTGAACTTTTAACAGGATAAGTTCAGTTTATGTCACTTCAATTAAAATTAAGTCCTAACTTATCAACCACGATATGTTTATCGCTTGAAAATAGATAACATTACTGTTAGCTGTTGTAATTGTTTATGCAATTCTAAGTTTGAAAATCTCTTATGTGCAAGATAAAGTTTCTAACGCAGAAGTCAAATATTCTTATTTGAGATTTCGTTTATTGATTCAAAAAATGGGACGTTGAAACTTGGAGCCTGATATAGTCTGCTAATTATGGCATTCTAATCGCATTCTGCAGGTCACGGGATAGAAACACCGATACCGAACATGCTCTTACTTAAAGCTATGAGGCAGCGATATAATGTTACGGTCAATCCCACCCTTCGTTGGCAAAAACGTAGCCCAAGAGATGGCGGTGGGTGCTGCCAGGTAGTTAACTTTTCTAGTTATCAGTACAACTGACGTAAGAAAATAAAAATAATAATCCGAGTTAATGACTGCATGAGGCAACAAGAGCGATATTAATAAACTCTAATATTGAGTAATAGGTTTGATAACTATGGATAAAGTTAAAATAAACTCTAGTATTAAGTAATAGGTTTGATAAGTATGAATAAAGTTAAAATAAACTCTAGTATTAAGTAATAGGTTTGATAAGTATGGATAAAGTTAAAATAAACTCTAGTATTAAGTAATAGGTTTGATAAGTATGGATAAAGTTAAAATAAACTATTATTAAGTAATAGGTTTGATAAGTATGGATAAAGTTAAAATAAACTCTAGTATTAAGTAATAGGTTTGATAAGTATGAATAAAGTTAAAATAAACTCTAGTATTAAGTAATAGGTTTGATAAGTATGGATAAAGTTAAAATAAACTCTAGTATTAAGTAATAGGTTTGATAAGTATGGATAAAGTTAAAATAAACTCTAGTATTAAGTAATAGGTTTGATAAGTATGGATAAAGTTAAAATAAACTCTAGTATTAAGTAATAGGTTTGATAACTATGGATAAAGTTAAAATAAACTCTAGTATTAAGTAATAGGTTTGATAAGTATGAATAAAGTTAAAATAAACTCTAGTATTAAGTAATAGGTTTGATAAGTATGGATAAAGTTAAAATAAACTCTAGTATTAAGTAATAGGTTTGATAAGTATGGATAAAGTTAAAATAAACTCTAGTATTAAGTAATAGGTTTGATAAGTATGGATAAAGTTAAAATAAACTCTAGTATTAAGTAATAGGTTTAATAAGTATGGATAAAGTTAAAATAAACTCTAGTATTAAGTAATAGGTTTAATAAGTATGGATAAAGTTAAAATAAACTCTAGTATTAAGTAATAGGTTTGATAAGTATGGATAAAGTTAAAATATCTGCACAACCTGTTCCTAATTTAGCAGTGAGAAGAGTGGGGGAAAGGCAGCTAGTCATCAGCACTCATCGCTAGCTCTTAGGGTATTTTTCACCAAAGAATAGTAGAATAGATCATAACTTATAACATCCCGACGGCTGAAAGGGCGACCATGTTTGGTGGAACGGGAATCCGCAGATTATGAGTCGTTTATCTATGGAAGATGAAGAAGACCAATTATCATTAAATGTACTAGAAAAAAAAAAACTGATATAGAGGGATTTCATAACCTTATATATTAATAAAACGTGATACGTTGAAAATAAAAAATTATATATATATATTTTCATTCCTAACGTAAAGAAAAACTTCATTATTATAACCAACTAAATCGAATCACCACTAGGGGGCGATACATTAGAGAGGCTATCGGAACAAAACAAATAAGGTGTAAATATCCCCCTAGAAGACTAAACAAATGGAGTTGCGTATTTTAGTACATACACGGAATATAGTAAACACCGTACATGTAAGCTAAATCTTACACGAATTTTTCGCTTGTGTTTTCTACAAGATTAAAATAACGTAAAAATAATATCAAATATAGATCGTCTCCTAGTTTCTCGCTCGACGATAGGCTTACGGTCTGTTTGTTTTTAAGAATTTTGCGTAAAGCTACACGAGGGCTATCTGCTTTAGCCGTCCCTAATTTTGAACTGATAGACTAGTAGGAAGGCGGCTAGTCATCATCACCAACTAACTGCCAATTAAATAGTGAAAACAAGTCATCAGTGATGTTAAAATGAAATCTCTATTCCTGATTCATTCTGTACACTTCCTTTTTGTCAGTAAGTTGTACAGCCAGTATTTTTCAAACCACTTCTTAATTCGCGTGTGTCCAATAACTTTATATTATAGACAATTATTGCTGACAGAATAACAATGTTAAGACGTTAAGAACACAATTGATAAAAACGAGTGTAATTAAAGTGTCATTTGAAACAACACAATTGAAAATTATGGAGACAAATAATTATTACATAAATCTATTAAGAAGCAAAAATAAAAAATATGTCCTAAAATCATTTGGTTTATTACGAAAGCCTTGTATCTTATTAAAAATATAGTTTTGCGTAAGCACACAATCACAGGTTTTCTGCGAAGCTCGAGACGGGAGTATTTTATACATGCACTAGTATCGCCATCTTGCGGGACTCTGAAATGATATCAGTATTTATTGTAATACTGGCGGTAATATTATTCTTTAGAGGTAAACAGAAACATAGATTGGTAAAAATCGAAATCGAATGTACCTCATAAATCTTAAAATAAATAACACGTGTAAAAATCGAAATCGAATGTACCTTATAAATCTTTAAATTGCTTGTGAATTTGTATTTATCGTATATATACATACATTCAACCAGTGTGAGCGTAAGGATACTCTGAGAACACTAAAATGGATTACAAGAATGCAAAGTGTATCTTAAGGTGATTCAGAACATGAAATTACAAATCGGTAACAAGGTAGTTCAGTTATCTCCAATGTATGTAAAATTATTATTTATCAAATAGCAGTCCCGGACTAAGTGGTAAAGTTGATAGTTCATACTATTTACGTTTCGTGTCAGATCTCGTTGTTGTTTCTTAATAGTAAAAATAAATTTGTTTTTAAATTTCGCGCAAGGTTACACCAGGGCTACCCGCGCTAGCCGTCTCTAAATGAGCAGTGTAAGACATGAGGGAAGGTAGCTAGTCATCACCACTCACCGTCAACTCTTGGAATTCTTTTTTTACCAACGAATAGTGGGTTTAACCGTCACATTATAACTCCCTCACGGCTGAAAGGGGAGGTATGTTTAATGTGACGGGGATTCGAACCCGCGACCCTCATATTATGAGTCGAGTGCCTTAACCACCTGGTTCCAGTAAAAAAAAATCAACCACATGTATGTGTACAACTTATGAATGGTTATAGATGTAACTGAACAAAGTGATAATACCGGGTAAAAAATAAGTGACAAAGTGATTAAGACACTTTTAGGTCTTAAGTTTGTTTTCTTTGAACCAAAGAAGAACTGTAGATAATGCCATTTATTTCTTTGATATGCCAAGATATCTAATCGGATGAACTGTCTAGTGGGAATAGAAATTATAATGTTAAGGATAATGTATATAATATTTAAAAACCTGGATGCTGACTTTATTATCAGATTTAATTGTATGACTACGTTACTTCTGAGCTGTTGATTTTAATTTGTTTAAACGCTTATTAAAGAGATATACGTACACGGAGAGATACTTATGAATTTGATATTTCATTGCGTGGATAGTTAATATACAAAAATTGCATAGTTTTCTATCACCTCACTTTTCCTTACGATGTTGACTTACGCTCTTTTATTTACTTAGAAATAATCGACACAGAGTTTACATCTACCTAAGACTACTCAAGTGGTTCAGCGGTAAATATCGGGATTTACGTCGCTAATTTTTTTTTTGATCCGTGGTTGGCAACACAAATTACCCATCGTGTAGAAGTATGCCTAACATAACAATAAATAAATACGTATTTAGTTAAATCAGGCTGAAAAGTAAAGCAGTGCACACATTCCCACTGTGTACTGACAGCGCATTGTTTTGTTTTACGCTAAACCGTGTATATATAATCTATCATTTTAAAATACGTTTTCATTTCGCCTCATTAAAAAATTATGAAAATTACTTAACAGTACTTACGAGAAATTTTCTGTGAAATGGTGTAAGGTGTTACATATACTTAAAAATCATGCTATATAGTTGGTAAAGTAACATGTTTTCCAAACAAAAAGGCTTGACATGGCCAGGTGGGTTAAAGCGTTCGACTCGTAATCCAAAGATCGCGGGTTCGAATCCTCGTCGCACAAAACAAGCTCGCCCGTTCAACTGTGGGGGGAATTATAATGCGAAGGTCAATCCCACTATTCGTTGGTAAAAGAATAGCCCAAGAGTGGGCGGTGGGTAGTGATGACTAGCTGCCTTCCCTCTAGTCTTACACTGCTAAATTAGGAACGGCTAGCGTAGATAGCTCTCGAGTAGCTTTGTGCAAAATTCAAACCAAACAAACTAGTCGAAGATAAAAGTTTCCTGTTATAACCTTAGTTAAACGTCATATGGAATTTTTTACATTCAAGTTATTAGTTGTGCATAAATAGCAGAAAGTGTAAAACGACAGCTGTGAAAACAAAAAAATGAATCAAGAGAGTAATAACCAGCTTTGTTCTACAAAATAATGTTAGTTTTGTTCCACATAAACATTTGTTAAATCTCATGAACCCAGAGAAACATAATGAGATTTCGTAAGCATTGGAAAATTAATTAATTAAAAGAGTTTAAATTTTTAAAAAGATTTAAAAATACTTTAAGTGTAAGCAGTTGTTGTAATTACACACACACACATACAGGTGATTAAATTCACTTTATAAGAACATATTAGGTGGTTAGGGGAGTTGGCTCTTAATCTGTGGTTCACGGGTTCGAATCCCAGTTATCATATATCATCGCCGTTTTAATCGTGAGGAGTGTTATAATGTGGCAGACAATCTCATTATTCTTTGGTTAAGGAGTAGTCCAATAGTTGGTGGTGTTGACTAGTCTATTACTGCTAAATTAGGAACAACTAGCTGAGATAACTCTTGAATATATTTGCATTAGATTCAAAACATACAAACATGGAACTTTACACAAGATAAATATTTCTTGAGATCTGTAGTTAATAACAATTAAATGCGCAACTATTTATAACTATAACTGGTAGAAGACAAAATTGTACATGAAAATAAAGATAGCTGGAAGTAACTTGGGTTAATGTTTGTTTGTTTGTTTTGAATTTTGCGCAAAGCTACACGAGGACTATCTGGGCTAGCTATCCCTCACTTAACAATGTAAGACTAGAAGGAAGACAGCTTGTCATCACCACACACTGTCATTTCTTGAGCTACTCTTTTACCAACGAATAGTGTGATTGATCGTAACGTTATAACGCCCCATATCTCAAAGGGCGAGCATGTTTGGTGTGACGGGGATTCGAACTCGCGACCCTCGGATTACGCGTCGAGTGCCTTAACAACCTAGCCATGCTGGGCCACTTGGATTAATATATAAGATCGAACGCTCCTTTGTATTTGGCATAATTCCTTCTGAAAAATAATAATGACATGGGTAGGTGGTTAAGACGCTCGACTCGTAATCTGAGGGTCGTGGATTAGAATCCTCATAGCACCAAAGGGATGAAACACCCTTTCATCCGTGAGGACATTATATTGTAACAACCAAGCCCACTATTCGTTTGTAAAAGAGTAGCCTAAGAGTTGGCGGTTGGTGATGTTGGTGAGTAGTTGCCTTTAAATTAAAAACGACTGGTACAAATAACCCTCGTGCAGCTTTATGCAAAAATTCAAAACAAACAAACTGTTATTTCCAGAACTTTAAATAATTGTCTTTTTTTTTCGTCAAATTCTACACAAATTGGTTCAGTTACCTTAGAACACAATTTGCCCCATGCTATGTTATTGTAATACAGTCTGTGATAATTTCACTTTAAAAATCGCCACCATAAGCTTTTTATGGCTAAACTCATAATCACACAGTCTGCATCTAACTAATTCTCTAAATAACTAACTCGATCTACGTTTTTAATGATATTCTAGTTAGAGAGAGGCCTAGAATATTCCACACACTTCGAGATATTATGATGAAATGATACTCAATTGATACAAAGAAAAAATCTCAGGAGGTTCTACTAACGTGACATCATAATACAACAATCGTCAGTTCATAATAACTGAACGTCATGACACATAATTCTTTAACAGTTAAGTATAATTTCTGCAACAAACAAACACTTCCAAAAATAAATAAATTTAACATTCGTGCTATAGTCAAACCGTCTAAATCATAACACTTCGCATTAAACGTAAACAGTTGTGTATATCTAAGATGTTTTTCTTTAAAATTGTATAAAATTCTTAATTTCAATTTATATCATTGTTGCTTTTGCAAGACTATTGGACAAATAAATTGGTTGGTTGGTTAATTTAGTGTTTTATGGCACAAAGCAGCTGGGCTATCTGCGCCAAGACAAATAAATAAAAAGCGTTCAGTTTTTGAGTGGGATTAAGCAAACTGCTTGTTTATCATTTTATTATGCCTGTGCTACCATATCTTGGCCTAAAACTCTTGAACTATGGCAAACTGTGCCCAGCAATCATTTCTCGCTCTTTTTCTCTGTAAGTGAAAAGCACAAATAGCTGTCACATCGTTTGTCACTGAATACTTGTATTAACCTAAGTTATAAGAATGATGTCTTCGTGTTGTCCTTGTAATTATCTCCTCCAGCATTTATTATGTTGATTTGATGGTGGTCATTAGGCATTGCTGACTGAGACAGCGCATTAAGTTTCCTTTGTAAAAAGCTTCTGACAAATATGGCGAGGTCAGTCTTAGGCCAAGCATCCTTAACGAGTTTTCTTTCATCTTCTACTCTATGCGGACGTTAGTTTTCAAGACCATGTTTAATCAGACCAAAAGTACAAAAGTTCAATGAAATGGCATCATGGCATCGGAGAATTTTACATGTATGTGGGTGTATGGTGGTATTGTCATGACTTCGGCTTATTCTAGTGTGTGAATGATATTGTCATGACTTTGGCTTATTCTAGTGTGTGAATGGTATTGTCATAACTTCGGCTTATTCTAGTGTGTGAATGGTATTGTCATGACTTCGGCTTATTCTAGTGTCTGAATGGTATTGTCATAACTTCGGCTTATTCTAGTGTGTGAATGGTATTGTCATGACTTCGGCTTATTCTAGTGTCTGAATGGTATTGTCATAACTTCGGCTTATTCTAGTGTCTGAATGGTATTGTCATGACTTCGGCTTATTCTAGTGTGTGTATGGTATTGTCATGACTTCGGCTTATTCTAGTGTGTGAATGGTATTGTCATGACTTCGGCTTATTCTAGTGTGTGTATGGTATTGTCATGACTTCGGCTTATTCTAGTGTGTGAATGGTATTGTCATGACTTCGGCGTATTCTAGTGTGTGTATGGTATTGTCATGACTTCGGCTTATTCTAGTGTGTGAATGGTATTGTCATGACTTCGGCGTATTCTAGTGTGTGTATGGTATTGTCATGACTTCGGCTTATTCTAGTGTGTGAATGGTATTGTCATGACTTCGGCGTATTCTAGTGTGTGTATGGTATTGTCATGACTTCGGCTTATTTTACCATCTTTTATTATGAAGCACCCTTTGATTTTAAAGAGTGGATAAAATATTATATGCTTATCACTTGTAAGCCTTGTTTAAATTCAAATCTTTGTTTATCATGTGATTAACTACACCAAAAATATGCTCACTTTCATAGTAACGAGGTGAAGAGTTCTTTGTCATAATCACAGCCTTTAAATCCCATTGTCTTTCGTATGAGTTCCATGCAAAACATATTGAGAGCTCCATTCTTTGAAATGTTATGACTTTTCACTCTATATCTTTTAACAATTTGATAAGATAAACATGATTTTAAATATGGTCTAAGCGTAGTTTCAATAAATAACAAATAGTTAGAAATTCACAGCTAAGCCTAACATATAAATGCCATCCATCTCATCCCTAGCATGACAACTTTCATTTGAAAATAAACCGTACTGTATTAGCATGTATAACACCTCAAACCTTTGGTCCATTAAAGTAACGCATATTTTATGTATGTGCTTTTTCAATTATAAAATTATCTTTTTATCTTTATAATACTTAAAACTTTTTTGTATAACCAAATATTTATATTCTACAATGAAACTACATGTACTGTTGATCAAAAATAGCGTGTGTCGCATTATAAGTTTAAACTAGGTGTTACAGTCATTAATCAGCTTCAGTTGGGCAAGACTAGAAATATTATATGTTATTTGTCTTAAATATTATGTAAGCTTTACTTTAAAAAGAATACGACACGATGTTCTAAAATAAATGTTAGACGAAGCTTTACTTAGAGACGGCTGGCGCAGATAGCCCTCGAGTAGGTTTGCGCGAAATTCAAAAACAAACAAACTTGCTAATATTAAGTAATTACCTAAAAATCTAGAAATATATTGTATTTAATCTTACCCTACGTATCAATAAAAACAATTATATTGGGTACTTAATTTTACATAAAACAATAACTCAAAGATTAACACTAAAACCAATAATTAAAAGATGCTGGTGTTAATATTAAACCGACCTCCAAGATACCTGAACATGGCAACTAATATTATGCTTCCATAAAACCCACGTAGTATGCACGTGTTTTGCACGTAGTTAATAGTCGCTGTGCATTCCTCTACCCAACACTAACATTATTCACCTCAACTAGTTGCCTGGTGAAGAACTGTCTTTTCTGGGTAATTATATTTCCAGTTCACAATGTGAAACTCGTATTCAGTAACAAGTTGCTCGTTGCCGAACACGTTGAGTGTATATCATAGATTATAATTTCGTTCTTAGAATTTCCAAAAGCCATCTGGATGTGGAGTGGTCCTATGTTAGAACTTGTATTTCAAAACTAGTAAGCCTGGTTCGAATCTGTGCGATACTACAAAATAGCTCTCCTGCTTTAAGATGTTGGTACGTTATACGTGTGACAGTCAATCTCTTAGTGTGGATGACAGTTTGTGTGGTGCTATTAACTCATTGCCCTCCCTCTGGCGAGTAGTTCAAAACTGCTAAATAAAAATACAATATTCCATTTAAATTATTGTAAAACCCTTAAGCCTTCTAGAAATTATGATTACTTATTCATTTAAAAAAGGGTAAGGAGATTACTTAACAATAATACTTAATTATATCGTTTCATCATCTTAGTTCTAATATGACTAATCCTCTCACTCCATTCTGTGGACCAGAAGTAAGTTTCAGGGCTTATAATGCTAAAATTTCGGAGTCAGTTCCTGAGGTGGACAAATCGCAGGTACCCTATTGTGAAACTTTGCGTTAGAAAAACAAATATACACATTTTTTAAAACTTTTAGTAAACGTCCCATTCGTTGACTAATATAATTAGAAACAATTTCTAGTTTTATTCTATTTTAATGACGTTTGTTTGTTTGTTTGTTTTGGAATAAAGCACAAAATTACATCATACTCTATCCATCACGGGTATCGAATCTCGTTTTCTAGCTGTGCGACTTTGCATATATTACCGTTATGCTACTGGGGACATTTTCATAACGAGTAATGTAGTTAGAAACAATTTATAAATTTATTTTATTCTAAGAGTAGTTTGAAATGTGAGTATGAACGTCATAATTTAATGTCCCCCACTGGGGTAGTGGTAAGTCTTTGGACTTACCACGCTAAAATTAGGAGTTCGATTCCCTTCGGTGAACACAGCAGATAGCCAGATGTGATTTTGCTATAAAAAACACACACATAATTTTAGACCTTAAATTAAGACCATTTGGAACACAGCTCTTATCTACAAAATGAAAGATGATGTTACGAAAGAGAACCTTCTGATCCTAAAGTCGTTGTAATGAATCTAGACATATTTCCTGCTTTAAGCAACGTAGTGATAAACAAAGATTTGAAGGTGATGAAAACTGACAAGCCTTATAAAATACTATTAATCCTCAAAACTGATGGAATTTAAGACTCAGTTTCTTGCTATGTAAAGAACAAAAAATTCGAGGAATATTTAGTATTACAGCTTTGACGCATGTTGCGTATTAACAAGAAACATAAGTTAGTCACGTTCTTATCTTGATATAAATAGCTACATAAAAATAACCATCAAAAGTAGTACTAGGAAATAGTTTTTAGTCGCGAAAGAAGTTCTATCCGAAAATCAAGACAGATATAACTAAGAATAAATTTTATAAAACCAAAATAAATATTGATTATCAAAATTATAGGCAATTTGACCCAAAATATGTACCCTTTACAGGACAACCATACGATAAATTGTTTGTTTTAAAAGATATCAACATTGAGCTACCTGCTATCTCCACTGTGTTAATCGAACCCCGGATTATAGCGTTGTAAATCCGTAGACTTACCGCTGTTCCAGTACGTTGAGATATTCAATAGTTTTTAACTGAATGCTTTTTTCCTGATTGCGGAGAGGCAATTTCAAATTATATGTCGAATTCTGATTCAAATCTGTGAAGTTCAATAGAAAAGATTCTGTACATACGAACAACAGTGCGGTGCTAAGAAGGAGTGATTGAGATGAAGAATGATCCTTTTATCCATATTTTTCCTTTTCATAATATATTGTTCCAAATGCTTGTACTTTCCAATACTTGGTCTGTTTTAGTGTTAGATTTATTGAGTTTTACTCTGAGAGCTTCTTACATTTTTCCTAGTTTCCAGTGTTTCACATTGTACATCATATTATTCTCTCCACTGCGTTTAATACTGTGGGCATGCTCGGATAGGACTGTTTGTTTGTTTTCTGAGGAAAAAAATTGTATTGCATGTTCTTTTAATCGTTGTTTAATTGTTCTTCCATATACTCTGTTATGTGTCCCAACAACAGCATGGTACTCTCTACATTATTTGATTACAGGTTGTTTAGTTGTGGTGGATTCTTCCTTGGTATCTAGATGGATTTGAAAATTAATGTCAAATTTCTGGCAAAGTGTGTGTCAGTGGTCCTATACGAATGAATTAACAATAATGATGGCTAGTTCGTCAGTTACTTGACAAGCGATTGGCTGATTAATTTTTTATGGTATCTATTAGTTTCGTATATTATTCGAAATTCTTTTTGTATGTATTGAAGGTTGTGTGTCTTACCTGCCCTGTTTTCCTAACAATACTTTGTTTATTTGATTTGGAGACGGTTGTATCTATGGAAGGTGCATGTATTTTTTATTTTGGTTTTGACAGACTTCAGTATACACTCGTGGCAGTGTTGTAGTACGTCAAGAAGTGATATTTGGTTTTGTTATTTTAGAAAGATATTGATGGAGTTGAATGGCCGGATGACAAAGTTGAGATGTCAACACATCGTTGCCAAATGTGTGTATGGAACAGTTAACTCTGTCGATTGTAACTCTATTTATTTGTATTTTGAATTTCGCGCAAAGCTACACGACAGCTATCTGCGTTAGCCGTCTCTAATTTGGCAGTGTAAGACTAGAGGGAAGTCAACTAGTCATCACCACCCACCGTCAACTCTTGGGCTACTCTTTTACCAACGAATAGTGGGATTGACATCACATTAAACGCCTCCACGGTTCATATGGCGGGGATTCGAACCAGTGACCTTCATATTATGAGTCGAGTGCCTTAACCACCTGGCCATGCCGGGTCCGATTATGACTACAGGAGACACAGTAAATCCCATAACAATTCCGACGATTCTCTCATAGTTGTTTCTGATTAGGAAGTACATGTATATCGTGAAAAGACGGTGAGAAATGAGTTTCATCCAAAACTTCACTCAAAGATTCTACTACACGTGTGGAATCGAGCCTCCTTCGAGTTTTTACCAGGTGAAAACGACAGAGTTAATATCGATGTCATAAGCACGCTAGTTAAGGAAAGGAAGAACCAATTTCGCTAGCAATAGGTCGTATTAGGATATCAAATGTATTTGTCCTAAAAAGTTAACATGTTAACTTTCATTGTTTTGAATATAAATCAACACAATACTGGTTATTTTACGCTTTGGACATATAAACAGGCTGTACTTCGCCTAAAGTTGTCTTTTATTTTATTTTATCTGTGATTTATAAGCTAAAGTTGGAAATATATTCAAATACAGTAACAATTTTAATATTCATATTCATTTGTTTGTTTTAGAGCAAAGCCATGTTGGTTTACTTCTGTATCCATCGCGGGATTCGAACTCTGGAATTTTGTGTTGTAAATCTGTATACTTATCGCTGTCCCACCAAGGAAAACCAATATTCACATTAATACATTAGAATCACCATCAGGTATTTTTATCAAAGTAAAGCAAGGTAGAAGGATTGACCTTTATTTTCATTCACAAGTCAACACTTCGCAGTCTTTGTTGAATTCAATGTCGAATATCTTACACTAAATTTCTTTCTTTGTACTCAACCCTTAAAATACAACTCTGCAAAATTTCATAATAAGAACTTTTAATACCAGATTTGGACAGAACGTAATTCTGATTCGTTCGAACAGCAATTCCATACATTTATGAGCAGTATTTCTAGTGATGATTACCAAATTAAGCTCTGGCTGTCTTTTGTCCTATATAGTCTTCAATAATGTTACAGAAAGCTGGTTACAGCCTTTAGTGACTGCTTTTCCACTAAACGACGAATCCCCTCTTGACACTTGAGTTGCTTTGTGCTTGGTAGGACAAGATTATGGCTTTTGCTACCTTTGATAGGCTTGGCTATCTCAGCTCCTGAGCAGCTTCAATATTATTCTCGGGTCGTGATACAATATAGATTGTCTTATCCATGTCTTCGCTAGAGTATTGGGTTTCTATAATTTCTTTCCAACTTGAAAAAAATGTTTGAAAATAACAATTTGTAGTTAAGATGTTTAGTGTTCTAAGTACAAAGAAGCAGAGACGATAACAATTACAATTTGAGCGTAATCATTCAGACAAATATTACGACTTGTTGCAACACTCAAATTATTATATATTATATAGGTCTATATAATAAAGTGATAAATTGTTCCCCCCAGGGCTTGAAAGGGGTGAAAAGAAAATTTCTAGTGAGATACAAATAAATTTTGATAGCAAATAAAATTCATAGTCCAAATAGCTACTTGCGATAATCATGTTTGTGCTTGAAATAATAAAAAAATATTTGTATCTCCGACGTTTACCAATAGTTTGAGTGCGGTGCTTTTCCATACTAGGTACGTGGGAGAATCCATAGTTACGTCATCAGTGCTTGTCAGCCAATCAGCACTCGCGTAGATGGGTATTTCTCGTTTTCTAAGCGGCATAGAAACACCAATGCGATCGTTCACAAGTTGAAAAAAAGAGGCCTCGTTCACTAGGTTGTCTTGTTTCTGGCAAATCTAAAAGGACTAAAACTGTGAAAGGGCTCTGTCTACAATCATTTTTTAAAAATATAAGCAACAACTGGATTAGACCTTCCAAGTCTTCAATCTTCTAGCGGATGTTGATTGGAATTAAGCACAAAGCTACACAATGGGCTATCTGTGCTCTGCCCACCACGGGTATCGAAACCCGGTTTTTAGCATTGTAAGTCCACAGACATACCGCTGAGCCACTGGGGGGCTAGCGGATGTTACTGTACCTAGTATTACTGTGAATTTTGGATTTCCTAAACCACTTTGATATTAGATGACCATCAGTTTTTACTAACCAATCCTTATTGAGCATATTGTTTCCTTTTGACATAACTATTCGTTAGACGTTAATTAAAGAATGTTAGTTTATGAGTGCATAGAGAAAGCCACCACTAGGAGTATTAGCCTATCGCGACATCTGGAGGACCAAGTCTAATTTATTCATATGAAAGAAAACGTAAGGACGTCAGCAATATGAAATCATTAAATATAGGAACTGTAGTTTTGGTCGTCAGAAAACCAATGTCTGCAAACAAAAGAAGAATACACACAATTGTATAATTAAATCAATTATATTGCCACCTACTGGACACTATAAAACCAGTGTGAGCAAAGGAAAAATTTCACACATAATTCTATAATTAAAACAATTCACTTGCCTTATGCTAATTACTAGTACGGCCCGGCATGGCCAAGCGTGTTAAGGCGTTCGACTCCTAATCCGAGGGTCGTGGGTTTGCATCCCGTTCGCGCCAAACATGCCCGCCCTTTCAGCCGTGGGGGCGTTATAATGTTTCCGTCAATCCCACTATTCGTTGGTAAAAGAGTAGCTCAAGAGTTGGCGGTGGGTGGTGATGACTAGCTGCCTTCCCTCTCGTCTTACACTGCTAAATTAGGGACGGCTAGCGCAGATAGCCCTCGAGTAGCTTTGCGCGAAATAAAAAAAACTAATCACTAGAAACTGGTGTCTGTAAAGGAGGAAAAAATATATCTGTGTTCTTTATTGAAAATATAATATTGTTTGTTTAAATTACTGTAACTTACATTTATACGGAGTGGCATTAAGATTTCATAAGATTTACAGGATCGCCGTAATCCCTGGAAGAGGTATTGATTTTATATATTTTATATACTAACAAAAGTTATCAAATTAAAACAAAAGTTTTTCTTATTAGCATATCTTCATAACTACATTGAATAATTTATAGCACAAAACGTAACGAACCGAAAACGAGAGATAATAATAAATATGAAATGTGTTTGAACCTGTACATATTCCTGTGACTACACCATTAAATATGATAAACATGAAGTTAGTTCTTGAAATGCTAAACACATCATAGGGTCCCACCATGGTCAGGTGGTTAGGGTGCTCGATTCGCGGATTTGAGTCACTGTCCCGCCAAACATGTTCTCCCTTTAAACCGTGAAGACGTTACAACGTCACGTTCTATCCCACTATTCGTTGGTAAAAGAGTAATCCAAAAGTTGGAGGTGAGTGACCATGATTAGCTGCCCTCCCTTTTGTCTTTCACGAGGGCTATCTGCGCTAGCCGTCCCTAATTTAGCAGTGTAAGACAAGAGAGAAGGTCGCTAGCCATCACCACTCACCACCAACTCTTGAGCTACTCTTTTACCAACTAAGAGTGGAACTGGCTGCCACATTATAACGCCTAAACGGCTGAAAGAACGATCAAGTTTGATGTGATGGGAATTCAAGCTGGCGACCCTTAGATTAGGAGTGGAACGCCCTAACCACCTGGCCATGCCAGCCTTACTTTTTAAAGATGGTTACTTAATTATTTATAGTTATAAAGAACAAAGTAAATACATCTCCAACAAAATACAAAAAATATAATTATATTTCCTTGTTATTATTTTTCTACGTCTCTTCTTAAAAGTAGTACAAACTTATTTCCAAAAATCCGTATTTCTTCGTTGTATTTGTGTGTTTATAACAAAGGATAGCAAAGTTAACATCAACTTTGAGCAATTGATTATCATTCGCATTACAACATTTCAATGCGGAATTATATTATTCAGAATTATTTGGAATTGATAGAGTGAAAAAAAAATTCCAAGATTAGTTGGGTATGTTTATCATTTTTTTAATTGTTTGAACATTTGAAGCGGAAGGTAGTACATAGATTGTTCTCTTTACCACTAGATGGCATGAAAGTAGATTAAAATACTGTGACTTGTTTTTGACCACTAGATGGCAGGAAAATAGTTCGAAATATTGTGACTTGTTGCGTGAAACTAAACAAAAAAAACGTATTGCAACAGGCTTCTCGTACGTGTTTAATATGTTTGGTAATCGATTTTCCATTTCAAAGAAGTGTTCACTTTTGCGCAATTGTAACGGAGTTAGAGTCGCAGAAACTTTAATTGTAGTATGTATTTTCTATACACATTATGTAATTTCGCTTTCTTTTCACATGGTATGAAAATATATGTCAGAAAATTACAAGAAAAGATCCAAAGTAATTGCTGGTTACAACAAATAAATAAATATACCAGTCACTTACTCTCGAAGCAATTTGTAGTAACTTCTTAATGACTTTTGTGGTTCGGAACATCGTAGTTTAAAATGTCAGCACGTATATAAAAGTGAAATATGCATTACTTTTATTCTTCCAAAATACGAAATGATAGTTTTGTTTCATCAACGAGACACTTTAAAAAATTAACTGAACCTTCAGTCATAGCGACAACTTTTATAAAAACAAATACTTCAAAATTCAAAATGATTGATAGAAATAACTAAATTGGAAATATTCTTGTTACGTTTATGAATCATAAATAAAATCTCTTTTAATAACCAACAATTAGAAGTTTCAAATATTAATCAATAATTTATTTTTCCTTCTTTCATTTTCAATTGGAATCCAAAGGAAGAAGTGACGTCAGTACGAGAAATGTGAAATTGTTTTTTGGTTTATTTCTTTACTAAATTGAGATTTATTTTGAAGATACTTCAATCTACTCTCGTCCGTTTGAGAAATATTAGAATCGGTAGAACTTGTTACACTGGTTGCCATGGAAAGATTTACATACAAAGAAACCTCTATAAGCATACTACAAACTAATCAACGGTTCATTTACTCTCAGCCACTGACCGGTAGTAGCTCAATTACACGCGGAAGTAAAAACACTCATTACACTGTTAGTTAGCAAAATTGATTTTATTGGTACGAACTATCATCAAACGGTAGCGCCACTGTCAGTTAACTTCTACATTCAATGAAAAGCGTGAAATAATGTTTCATATATTATTTGTATTAAACGTAATGCGTTTTACTCTATTTTGTAGCTAATTTTACTTTAGTAGGCATTCAGTAGTTTTAATAAATGTAAAAAATACTGCATTTAAAGTAATATGTCATAAAATTACGACCTATATAAAGTTATGTGATCTATATTGGAAGAATGCCATCTGAAACTTTCAAGGCCGGCTACATTTACACTGGTTACAAATCAAAACTAATTTTTAAAACTGGTATCTTTATTTCAAGCCATAAAACAGTAATACATTATACATTCCACGCGCACGAATCTTTTATTAGTTATACACAACAACTAAAAAATGAATTGTACGTAGAAAGTATTAAGAATACAGCTGTATGTGTAAAAACCACTGAAACCTATCTTGTTCGGTTACTGTTCCAACGGCCCACGTTAGGGGGCTTTCCGTGAGCTGGGTAAACGTGGAATACACTCACGGTCCTGTAACTTAATTTTTCCTGGGAAAACCATATATTCTAACTATCAGTGTTGTGTAATCACATCGTAGAAGTAGCTGATATCCACGAAAATAATGCTTTATTTTTAACATGAAATTTCTTTTTAAGTGAATATAAAATAATTTAAGTTGAATTGATAATTATATTATAAACAACTTTTAAGCAGAAATTACACACACAGTTTTCTTTCAATGGGCATTTCGAAGGAGGGGGAGCTAGTTTTAATAAGTGTAAAAAATACAGCGTTTAAACTAACATGTCATAAAATTACGACCTTTATAAGGTTATGTGATTGAAATTGGAAGAATGCCATCTGGAACTTTCAAGGGCATTGTGATAGGCATAACACAGACAGTCCTCTGTGCAGTTTAACAACAAACAATTAACTACAATTCGTTTCTCAAAGATTTATTTTGTTGTTAAAACATATTAAGCTGATTCGCCGGAGCTTTATTAAAACTGGCTTGATTAAAATTCATTGTTAGTCAAATATCTACATATTTCTCAAGAGGTTAAATACTCTCGCCAATGCAATACATTGAGCAAAGATAAAATTAGGTAATATTATTGCTTAATGTTTTGTCGTTTAGGAAAACGTGTACAATGTGCAATTCTAATCGAAACAGTTTAGTTTTAATTGAAAGAGAAAAAGGGGGAAAAATGAAAATAAGTAATTTCACAAGTCGAAGGTTCGAATAAAAGTGTTAAAGATAATATAGTTTTCTCCAATAAAAGTGAGGGGGCATGTGCCCCTTTTGCTATATAGGTTTGAATTCGAAGTGCCTCCCCCAGTAACACATCGATATGTCTGTGGGCGTTACAACTCTAGAACCTGGTTTAGATACCCGTGATCGGTAGAGCACGGAAATCTCATTGTGTAGCTCTGTGCAAAAATACAAACAAATACGATTCGACGTGTGATACATAAAACATTCTGGAACACCAAGTCAAATTTCACTATAGTTTTTTTAATTTTTATCGTCTTGTACAGGATTCAGAATAATTGAATACAAATATTTTATGTGTTAAATTAGATCTGGAACTAAAGTGAATAAATGAACTTAGCTAAGCCTAGAATTACAGGTTCTAACGTATTATCATCACCTTCACTTTTCTGTACACCCAGTATTTCTTGAGTGGAAAAGAGTAAACACGTTGTCTGTGAATCATTTTAAAAACATCGACTATTTTAAGTCAAAGACTATGTCTTAGTAAAATGTACCTCGGTATGTGATATATTTAGTCAAGTAAGAGGGGGTCTGTTCTATAATAAAGTCACTCAACCTTCTAAAGTCTCAATTATGTAATGCGTGGGAGTAAAGCAGGGGGCTTGCACTTTCACACATGGTTTATAGCTTGACTTCACCTGGTGTCGTTTAAGGTGGCAAATGTTACGTGAAGTATTGCTACAGATGTCCCAATAAGATGTCTTTTTTTTTTAGTTATTTGAACTCGGTAGCGAACGTATCTTAATGGTTCTTGCTATCAGGCTTCATGTCCTCAACCATGATGAGCTCTGGAGAAAAGTCACAAAAGAGAGGTTTGTCAATTTGAATATTAGTGTTTTACAGTTATTAATAACAGTAAAGAGCTGGACTCGGTCATTTTTCTGCTCAGTGTACTGTATCACCATGTAAAGCATGCCACCACCCCCAAATCCAGGTGTTCTTTTATCATTCTTCCCTTTATCAAATGGTTTTAGGAGTGGAAAATTATTACAGCACTCGAAACCTCAAATTTTGTTATCAGATAGGTGCTTTAGAGTAACTTCAAATTTTTATGAAATAGGTACTTTAGAAAACCTTCGAGTTTTTTATCAAATAGGTGCTTTAAAAAAGCCTCATTTTTATCAAGTAGGTGCTTTAGAAAACCTCAAGTTTTTATCAAAGAGATGCTTTATAAGAGCCACAAGTTTTTGTCAAATAAGTGCTTTAAAGAAGCTTCAATATTTTATCAAATAGGTGCTTTAGAAAAGCCAAAAGTTTTTTATTAAATAGGTGTTTTACCAAACTGAAATGATTTTGCTTTTTTTTAACGTTTTCAGCAGTGTTCTTTAAGTGATTCAGACACAAATAACAGAAAACTGTATAAAAATCAAAGAATGAAGACAATTTTTTATATACGTATTAAAAAGCTTTTGAAACTAAATCTATAATTTAGTGAAATGTAACGAAAAAGGGACTGTGTACGAATTTAAATTTTCAGTAAAGAAAATATCCTAATTTGTCACGTTTGATGACTCTTTGATTTTACTGTTCTTTTTTGAGCTTATATAATTACGATCCCCTTAACAACTCCCCTTTAAGCAAAAATCATGATAAAAAGATAGACAGATGAATGGATGGATAATTTTAAATGTGATATATTAACTGATTCTAGTGTTTCACGACCTCTGAATGATGGCTTGATTTAATTTCTGATGCTTGTGGTAAATGTAATATGAACCACTTAACAATAAAGTATAGAGATTGACAACTAGTATATTCAGTTCAGTGGACTGGAGGACATAATAAATGTTGGCGTGGCGATCATTTCGCTGTAAAGCTAAGTAGAAATTGAACTCGCTGCCAGTGCTACATGCTATGGTAATTATGTAACATACCCCCCTAGAGGCTATACTTTTACTAGTTTCTGTATTTATGTCTATGGAGCATTACAACGACTACAATAAGTGTTTATTTTCATATTCTATCAGAAAATCAATTATTTGATAATTGTATGTAATATTTAATCTCTCTCACGCAGTAACTACGCAGTAAAATATTAATAATTTGAATAATAATTCGTGATAAATACTAGTTTTGTACTTACGTCTAATGTTGTATTATTTCCAGCGTCTTCAATAATCCATGTGATCCAGATGTGCATAAACCTAAAATTAAATGTCATATGTTTAGTCTAAAATTCTATTAGTTTGCTATCTGAATTAGACTCCCTGTGTGTGAGAATCTAATTGTTGTGACCTGAGAAAATCCGGTAAAAATGTTTTTGGCTCGTCGATCTACACAAAATCATATGCGTCCTGATAATTAAATAATGGAATGTTTCTCATATTGTAAAACAAATAAAATGGGTATTGTTTTTGTTCGGTTTAGTCACGAAGTGGGTAGTGGAAGTCAATGTGTCTTAACCTTACGAACAAAACCTTCAAGTTCATTAATCTTCAAAACTTCGTAGTTGTGATGAACTCAAAGTTGTATACTTAAGATAATCGTGTACTCCATACACATATTTGGTGTGAGATAGTAAAGTGATCTTTCTGATACGAATAACGTACAATCATATCTCTTTTCACAGCACGTATCTGTTTGTAAGTAACGAGTAAAATAACCTCTGTACATGTATGTTCATGAACAAAGAGTAAAATAACCTCTGTACATGTATGTTCATGAACAAAGAGTAAAATAACCTCTGTACGTGTATGTTAATGAACAAAGAGTAAAATAACCTTCTCTGTGCGTGTATGTTAACGAACAAAGAGTAAAATAACCTTCTCTGTGTGAACAATGACTAATTATGTCTCTTTTACAGCACGTGTCTGTGGATAACCAAACACACAAATCGTAAACAGAGAAACAATGCAAGAGTCTGTTTTCTTTACTGAATATCTAGCGTACAATTAACTTATAGTTACTAGTGTAGTATTTGTATAATGACTTGTCGCTTTAGACGAAGCCTGCCTTAAATGTTCACTGTATTTCACTTTTATTTCCCAAAGTTGTAACCTTATGGTGTAAAGGTCTGCTCCCTACTCAGTGACTCAACTTTCTAAAATCGCAATTACGTAATACGGGGGCCTTGTACTTTCACACGTGTTTTATAGCATGACTCACGTGGAGTTATTCATGACCCATAATACCACTCCATCTAATTCACACGTATTCCATAACGACATATAGCTTCATCTGCTAATTCAAGTAACCCATCGCATGGCTCACTTGGTGCCTTAAGTGGCACGTTACATGGCTTCACTTTGTGTTTTAAGTGGCACATGGCATGACTTTCTTGCTGCTTTAAATGATACATCACGTGGTTTCACTTTGTTCTTTAAGCGACACATAGCTTCATCTGCTGCTTTAAGTAAATAATCGCATGACTCACTTGGTGTTTTAAGTGACACATCAAGTGGCTTCGCTTGGTGTTTTAAGTCACATTTCACATGGCTTCACTTAGTGTTTTAAGTAATATATAGCATGACTCCCCTTGCTACTTTAATTGACACATCACTTTGCTTTACTTGATGTTTTAAGTGACACATAACACGATTTCATCTAGTTCTGTATTTAACCCTAAACATTACCTCATCTGATATCGACTTGACGTCACCTATAGCACGATTCAAAATATGTAATTAAAATCAGTAGCAAGACTTCATGGTCCTGTTGTCCCGCATACTAGTATTTCACCTGATGCCGATTCTGCCTCATTCCGTTAATATTCCCCTTGTGGTGCCTACATGACCCATCAGATGTTGTACACGTTTCTCAACGTTAATTCCCTAAACGATTGTCTAATAATTTATAGAATTATTGACATTATGAACTTGTTTAATTGAGTTTCCTTTCAACAATTATGTTTTACGGTATCTTTAAGAAATAAAAGCATAAAAATCGCTATATTATGCGTAATTTGGTTTACTCGGAATTGCAGAACAAACCATTAGCGTAATTTATTCTGGCTTGCTTTGTTTTGAATTTCACGCAAAGCTACTCCTGGGTTATCTGCGCTAGCCGTCCCTAATTTAGCAGTGTAAAACTAGAGGGAAGAAAGCTAGTCATCACCACCCACCGCCAATTCTTGGGCTACTCTTTTACCAACGAATAGTGGGATTGACCGTTACATTATAACGCCCTCAAGACTGAAAGGGCAATTTACTCTGTATTCATTTTCGAGTTGAAGAAAATGTAACTAACCAAAGCCTTACACTAATTTAAACATTAAAATTGTGTAAATTATTACTGAAATAGATTAAGCAACCTTGAATATATCTTTTGTTCATTTCTTAATGGGCGCGAACACAATAATCTAATGAATTAGAAGTTATGAAATTGAATGTTGGAACCTTTCTAATGATTAAATCCAGTGAAGTAGAATTAATTATTCCACAATTTTCTAGAATGTTTGGTGGTTTCCTGAAAGTTAAGCCATGTGTAAACCGTAGAATCAAGAAGTAGCACAACGCCACCTGGTAACCTTGAGGGGTGAAGGTAGGTACTTCACCTAAGACAAAACAGTTCGTAACGTTTGGTCAATCAAGGATGACATTGGAGGTTGTTTACACAGACCTGTAGGATACAGTGACCAATTAGATGATTATAAAAATCTTTTATCGGTTGAAACAGAACTGGTACATCCTCTAATGGATAAAGGTTGACGTCACAAGTTAAAATTACGCACAGGTAAAAGTTTGTTCAGCGGGTTCAACTGCGCTTTCCGACTTAATATTGTTCGTAACAGTGTCAAAGCCCTCTAGTTTTGGTATTACACATTACTGTAGTCTACCTAACACTGTGTATGACACCTGGAGAAATGTTCATATATAATACTAATTAGAAGTAACCGACAAGAAATATTTTTCTCTATTGAAAAATATTGTTTAGTGCAGAAAATGTAAAATAATAAAAATTAAATCTACCACAGTTATAAACACTAATTAATTAATTCAAGCAGAACAATCTTTGTTTGGTGTTAAAGCCCAAAGCTACACAAATACTTTATTTTGAATTTCGCGCAAGGCTACACCAGGGTTACCTGCACTAGCCATCCCTAATTTAGCAGTGTAAGACTAGCTAGTCATCACCACCCACCGCCAACTCTTGGGCTACATTTTTATCAACGAATTTGGATTGACCGTCACATTATAGCGCCCCCGCGGCTGAAAGGGCAAGCATATTTGGTGTGACGGGAATTCGAATCCGCGACCGTCGGATTACGAGTCGAGTACCTTAACCACCTGGCCATGCCGGGCCTACACAAATAACAGATTTCCTTTTCCTAAAAGCTCCAAAGATAAAAACATCCAAAGAGATGAACTCCAGGGGACTCTTCAGGAGTTGTAATTTCTACTCGTCAAGGGGGTTAGTTCTGAAATAGGCAATAAAATACATTCTTAAACAATAATAATAGTAAACAGTGTAAATAACAATAACTTCAATAAACCTACAAACCTTTCTAACTTACAAAAGGTTACTGTACTGACAAGCAAGAAAATGAAACAAACAAGGTTGTTCATGGACTACAGGTAGGTTAACAGAGCATGTGGACGTGTACTTCTTAATCCCATGCGGTCTAAGGGTTTACTGCCTTCTCAACCACTGTTATAGAGATAGTCAGTGGCACATCCGGCTAAGCGCGAACCCTTAATTGGACCCATTCCAAGAATCCTTCTGAGTTTAATTACGAGATCCTTTAATGTAAGACCAGTCCAATTAATGTAAATTGATTAACGGTATATTTCTGATCGCTAACAGAAGTTTGATGACCATAGCAAATACATCGTGAAAACATTCATTGAATCTTCGGAATGGAATCCACAATAGTGGATATTATATTGATAAACCTATCGCAACACCAAAAGCTTGATCAGAGAATGCACTATTGTTAGCACGATACGTGATATTTAAGCAAAAGGGCTGAAAGCTCTGTTTGACAAAAAATTTATTCCATTTTAAGGTGACATAATTTTCAAAACAATCTTACTGTATCCACAGCATCATTCATTCGTATCAAAGTAAAAGGTGCTTCCACATCGTATTAATCTAGAGGGTTTTCGCTACTGCTAAAGATGGTATGAAATCGTAAAATCCGGATATTGGTCAGTTGTACTAATACGAAGAGGACTTGCGCTGGTCACGAAGTATTCCGAGATAAAACTGTAACCAACAGTTAGGTTTTAAATCCGCAAATCGAAAGGGTGAGGTCAGAAAGACTTGCCTACGAGAGTAATATGAACACGGGAAGCAGAGGATAATTTCAAACATAATGGTAAAACAATAAACAGAAACATCTATTCCTTACATAAACAGTCAGATACGATAGGAGTTTTATGTGTACTAATAGTCAGCTTCCAAACACCAAGTAAACTTTTCTGCTTACTAGGTCTGTGGAATGTTTGTTACATCTTCACACGACAAGATCCTGCAAGATTGTGTATCTTTTTCCAAAAAAAAAGAAACAGAAGAACTATTTCTATACAATGATTTTAAGTCAGACAAAAGGGGCTTCTGCAGTATCCCACATTCCTTGGTTACCTATATCAGTGATCGTTCTCGTTATAGGTATTTATACGAACCTGTGCAAATTTTTACACCACCCCCTCCATAATTCAGAAGCCTGGTTAAATCAGTATATCTTATGGAATGGTCACTGTAGTATGTCACCTTAGTTCGAAGCTAGAACTAAAGCAAGATTACAACTATTTACATCCTATTCACAAGAACATTTACTAGTTACGGAAGACTTGTAAAAATATATTTCGAAAAATACATTACAAAAGGATAAAAAACAGTTTTTTTTGGTTTGGTTTTTTTTTGGAATTTCACACAAAGCTACTCGAGGGCTATCTGTGCTAGCCGTCCCTAATTTAGCAGTGTAAGACTAGAGGGAAGGCAGCTAGTCATCACCACTCACCGCCAACTCTTGGGCTACTCTTTTACCAACGAATAGTGGAATTGACCGTCACATTATAACGCCCCCACGGCTGGGAGGGCAAGCATGTTTGGCGCGACTCGGGCGCGAACCCGCGACCCTCAGATTACGAAGCGCACGCCTTAACGCGCTAGGCCATGCCAGGCCCCATAAAAAAAAACAACAACAAAAACAGTGCTTTCAAATGTTCTGTAATTACTTGGTTTGAAGAGTTACTGTACATTAGTGTATTTTAACGTTTTTTTTATTCTTTATCTATTGTGCATACTGCTGCTGTGTATTTTGTATAGACTTTTATGTCATTTTTGTGTTTGTTATCTTGGAATAAAATTTCGTTGGAAATGTGATGACCACAATGAATTATACTTTGATAGAAAGAATTGCTTACAATTTATACTTACTTTTAATTGTTATTATTAGTTATTATTGTTTTGTATTTCAAAATTATTTATTTCAGTATGTTTCTGTATTTTCTATTGGTGAGGTTAATGTTTCATTAATGCGAATTCTCTGATTTACATTTTGAAACGACAAACCAAATAACCTATAGCTTTCGTTTTCTGAGGTATGGTCAGGCTTGGTGGTTATTGTGCTGGACTTGCAATATGTGGGTAAAAGTTTCCAGTCCCATCTCAGAACATGCTCGCCCTTTCAGCTGTTTGGATGTTATAATGAATCGCTTAATCCCACTATTCGATAAGAGTAACCCAAGAGTTGACAGTGGTTAGTGTTGACTAGCTGCACTCTCTTTCTAGCCTATCGCTTCAAAATTGAGGCTAACACAGAAATTCAACGGAAACCAACGTAATGTCGTTTCTTAAGACCAGTATAATATCGTTTCAACTTTAATTTCATTCATTTTCATCATTCAGTTATAGGTAAATTGATTATCTTTTGCAATTAATTTCATAAACTATATCACTGATTTATCTTCTGGTGCGTCCCCTTCAGACACAGCTGATTAAAGAATTCGTAAACATTCGGTGTCTTCTCCTTCCTTTCAAACTATAACAAAATTCAGATGGTAAATTCTGCCTTGCGAGTTAGTGCGCATGTGTGATAAACGTTCGAATACGCGGGAATACTGACCGAATGTGGAGGTAACTGTTGGTTCTTAGCGTAATAACTTGAGCTTTAGGCTTTTGAGAATAGGTAACTATTATCCCGGTTCTTTTATTATTACATCAACGTGCACATCTTTTCTTTAGTACCACGCGCATTAAATAACGCTTGGGATAAACGGAGTTATTAAAAACATCCGCTATTGACTCGCTTGCAGTACAGTGGTAAGTCCACGGATTTACAACACCACAATCAGGGGTTCGATTCTCCTTATTGGGCTCAGCAGATAACCTGCTGTGGTTAAGCTATAAGAAAAACACACTCGTTTGCTTCCCCTCGTTCTTTTAAACCTGGTCTTGAAAAAATCACCAAGAGAAACTTTATATTGCACCTTTTTGAAGCCTAATTTTCACTCTTTTGTATGTTTTTAATGACTGAGTGTACTTACATACTTACTGTTAACAATCTCGTCATATATTGTATTAAAAGTGATCTTGAAAGAATAATTCTTTACTTACTGTTACCAATCTCGTGATATATCGTATTAAAAGGGATCTTGAAAGAATAATTATTTACTTACTGTTACCAATCTCGTCATATATCGTATTAAAAGTGATCTTGAAAGAATAATTATTTACTTACTGTTACCAATCTTGTCATATATCGAATTAAAAGTGATCTTGAAAGAATAATTATTTACTTACTGTTACCAATCTCGTCATATATCATATTAAAAGTGATCTTGAAAGAATAATTATTTTCATTACTGTTACCAAACTCGTCATATATCGTATTAAAAGTGACCTCGAAAGAATAATTATTTATTTTCTGTTACCAATCTTGTCATATATCGAATTAAAAGTAATCTTGAAAGAATAATTATTTACTTACTGTTACCAATCTCGTCATATATCATATTAAAAGTTATCTTGAAAGAATAATTATTTTCATTACTGTTACCAAACTCGTCATATATCGTATTAAAAGTGATCTTGAAAGAATAATTATTTTCATTACTGTTGCCAAACTCGTCATATATCGTATTAAAAGTGACCTCAAAAGAATAATTATTTATTTTCTGTTGCCAATCTCGTCATATATCATATTAAAAGTGATCTTGAAAAAATAATTATTTGCTTACTGTTACCAAACTCGTCATATATCGTTTTAAAAGTGACCTCGAAAGAATAATTATTTATTTTCTGTTGCCAATCTTCTCATATATCATATTAAAAGTGATCTTGAAAAAATAATTATTTACTTACTGTTACCAAACTCGTCATATATCGTATTAAAAGTGATCTTGAAACAACAACTATTTACTTACTGTTACCAATCTCGTCATATATCGTATTAAAAGCGATTTTGAAAGAATAATTATTTACTTACTGTTACCAAAGTCATCATATATCGTATTAAAAGCGATCTTGAAAGAATAATTATTTATTTTCTGTTGCCAATCTCGTCATATATCATATTAAAAGTGATCTTAAAAGAATAATTATTTTCATTACTGTTACCAAACTCGTCATATATCGTATTAAAAGTGACCTCGAAAGAATAATTATTTATTTTCTGTTGCCAATCTCGTCATATATCATATTAAAAGTGATCTTGCAGAATAATTATTTACTTACTGTTACCAAACTCGTCATATATCGTATTAAAAGTGATCTTGAAAGAATAATTATTTACTTACTGTTACCAATCTTGTCATATATCGAATTAAAAGTAATCTTGAAAGAATAATTATTTACTTACTGTTACCAATCTCGTCATATATCATATTAAAAGTGATCTTGAAAGAATAATTATTTTCATTACTGTTAACAAACTCGTCATATATCGTATTAAAAGTGATCGTGAAAGAATAATTATTTTCATTACTGTTACCAAACTCCTCATATATCGTATTAAAAGTGACCTTGAAAGAATAATTATTTATTTTCTGTTTCCAATCTCGTCATATATCATATTAAAAGTGATCTTGAAAAAATAATTATTTACTTACTGTTACCAAACTCGTCATATATCGTATTAAAAGTGATCTTGAAACAGCAACTATTTACTTACTGTTACCAATCTCGTCATATATTGTATTAAAAGTGATCTTGAAATAATAATTATTTACTTACTGTTACCAAACTCATCATATATCGTATTAAAAGCGATCTTGAAAGAATAATTATTTATTTTCTGTTGCCAATCTCGTCATATATCATATTAAAAGTGATCTTGAAAGAATAATTATTTTCATTACTGTTACCAAACTCGTCATATATCGTATTAAAAGTGATCTTGAAAGAATAATTATTTTCATTACTGTTGCCAAACTCGTCATATATCGTATTAAAAGTGACCTCAAAAGAATAATTATTTATTTTCTGTTGCCAATCTCGTCATATATCATATTAAAAGTGATCTTGAAAAAATAATTATTTGCTTACTGTTACCAAACTCGTCATATATCGTTTTAAAAGTGACCTCGAAAGAATAATTATTTATTTTCTGTTGCCAATCTTCTCATATATCATATTAAAAGTGATCTTGAAAAAATAATTATTTACTTACTGTTACCAAACTCGTCATATATCGTATTAAAAGTGATCTTGAAACAACAACTATTTACTTACTGTTACCAATCTCGTCATATATCGTATTAAAAGCGATCTTGAAAGAATAATTATTTATTTTCTGTTGCCAATCTCGTCATATATCATATTAAAAGTGATCTTAAAAGAATAATTATTTTCATTACTGTTACCAAACTCGTCATATATCGTATTAAAAGTGACCTTGAAAGAATAATTATTTATTTTCTGTTGCCAATCTCGTCATATATCATATTAAAAGTGATCTTGAAGAATAATTATTTACTTACTGTTACCAAACTCGTCATATATCGTATTAAAAGTGATCTTGAAAGAATAATTATTTACTTACTGTTACCAATCTTGTCATATATCGAGTTAAAAGTAATCTTGAAAGAATAATTATTTACTTACTGTTACCAATCTCGTCATATATCATATTAAAAGTGATCTTGAAAGAATAATTATTTTCATTACTGTTAACAAACTCGTCATATATCGTATTAAAAGTGATCGTGAAAGAATAATTATTTTCATTACTGTTACCAAACTCCTCATATATCGTATTAAAAGTGACCTTGAAAGAATAATTATTTATTTTCTGTTTCCAATCTCGTCATATATCATATTAAAAGTGATCTTGAAAAAATAATTATTTACTTACTGTTACCAAACTCGTCATATATCGTATTAAAAGTGATCTTGAAACAGCAACTATTTACTTACTGTTACCAATCTCGTCATATATTGTATTAAAAGTGATCTTGAAATAATAATTATTTACTTACTGTTACCAAACTCGTCATATATCGTATTAAAAGTGACCTCGAAAGAATAATTATTTATTTTCTGTTGCCAATCTCGTCATATATCATATTAAAAGTGATCTTGCAGAATAATTATTTACTTACTGTTACCAAACTCGTCATATATCGTATTAAAAGTGATCTTGAAACAGCAACTATTTACTTACTGTTACCAATCTCGTCATATATTGTATTAAAAGCGATTTTGAAAGAATAATTATTTACTTACTGTTACCAAACTCGTCATATATCGTTTTAAAAGTGACCTCGAAAGAATAATTATTTATTTTCTGTTGCCAATCTTCTCATATATCATATTAAAAGTGATCTTGAAAAAATAATTATTTACTTACTGTTACCAAACTCGTCATATATCGTATTAAAAGTGATCTTGAAACAACAACTATTTACTTACTGTTACCAATCTCGTCATATATCGTATTAAAAGCGATTTTGAAAGAATAATTATTTACTTACTGTTACCAAAGTCATCATATATCGTATTAAAAGCGATCTTGAAAGAATAATTATTTATTTTCTGTTGCCAATCTCGTCATATATCATATTAAAAGTGATCTTAAAAGAATAATTATTTTCATTACTGTTACCAAACTCGTCATATATCGTATTAAAAGTGACCTCGAAAGAATAATTATTTATTTTCTGTTGCCAATCTCGTCATATATCATATTAAAAGTGATCTTGCAGAATAATTATTTACTTACTGTTACCAAACTCGTCATATATCGTATTAAAAGTGATCTTGAAAGAATAATTATTTACTTACTGTTACCAATCTTGTCATATATCGAATTAAAAGTAATCTTGAAAGAATAATTATTTACTTACTGTTACCAATCTCGTCATATATCATATTAAAAGTGATCTTGAAAGAATAATTATTTTCATTACTGTTAACAAACTCGTCATATATCGTATTAAAAGTGATCGTGAAAGAATAATTATTTTCATTACTGTTACCAAACTCCTCATATATCGTATTAAAAGTGACCTTGAAAGAATAATTATTTATTTTCTGTTTCCAATCTCGTCATATATCATATTAAAAGTGATCTTGAAAAAATAATTATTTACTTACTGTTACCAAACTCGTCATATATCGTATTAAAAGTGATCTTGAAACAGCAACTATTTACTTACTGTTACCAATCTCGTCATATATTGTATTAAAAGTGATCTTGAAATAATAATTATTTACTTACTGTTACCAAACTCATCATATATCGTATTAAAAGCGATCTTGAAAGAATAATTATTTATTTTCTGTTGCCAATCTCGTCATATATCATATTAAAAGTGATCTTGAAAGAATAATTATTTTCATTACTGTTACCAAACTCGTCATATATCGTATTAAAAGTGATCTTGAAACAACAACTATTTAATTACTGTTACCAATCTCGTCATATATCGAATTAAAAGTGATCTTGAAATAATAATTATTTACTTACTGTTACCAAACTCATCATATATCGTATTAAAAGCGATCTTGAAAGAATAATTATTTATTTTCTGTTGCCAATCTCGTCATATATCATATTAAAAGTGATCTTGAAAGAATAATTATTTTCATTACTGTTACCAAACTCGTCATATATCGTATTAAAAGTGATCTTGAAACAACAACTATTTAATTACTGTTACCAATCTCGTCATATATCGTATTAAAAGTGATCTTGAAAGAATAAGTATTTAACAAAAAGGTAACTATTTGAAGAAACATATTGTTTTTTAACAAAAACGTTTTAAGATTTTAATAACGGAAGTAGCTAACCAATATTGTACAAATAAATGTATGTTAAACCGTATAAATGCCTTGTTTTATAATTGTAAAGACAAATAGAAAAACTTTAGTTGACTAAATCTGTAGAAATAAGCCTGCACCGTAATGTTTGAGTGACCTGCTTGTAGTTTTAAGATAAGTTCGTTTTACGTTGTACAAATATAACGTATTTGGGTTGGTAACAGTATCAACTTAGCTATTATTAACTTGTAGAAACTTAACGTGCTGATATATCTGAAGGTTGTTATTGAACAAAGACGGCTAGTCTATTTAGCCCTAAACTTCTCCGCCCATACCACGAGATGCTAGTATGTATGGATTTCCGATACGAATAATGCCAAGTTGCTTCTTCGGTACATGTAGGTGCGTGTAGAAAAGGCAGGAGAGGCCATCGCTTCGTTGTACAGTTGGCGCACTCTAGAAACACATACATGTCGTTTGTATCTAAACAGTCGTGTACGTAGTAGCTTCGAATACTTGGCCTCATGCCTTTAATAAAAGCACAAACTGTCGCTGCTTTTAATAGGGCTTACCGAGAACTGGTGAGAAATATAGACAGGTAGCCTTTTAAAGCTCACCACTGCACAATTTATCTAGAGTTCTTCTTTACTTGTCGTCGACAAGGTAACAACGATATTATTGAAATTTGAAACATGCTAAATGAATCAACCACACAAGTAACAAGTTATGAATAACAAGAAACGGCTACTAATACGGGTGTGCTAGTTACACTCAATTATCTCAGAAACTCGACAACACAGCGACGAGAAACTGTTACGCCTAACTACTCATTTTACTGTTTGGTTTGTGTGTTTTTCTGTCGCTAAATTAGTAAAATACAGTAGTTAAAGGGATCCCATGTTTGCATCATGGGCCCCATAAGGTCTAATTGCGCCACCGTGTGCAGTACGACGCAAAAGTACACGTTTGATGTACAAAAGGGGGCGCTTTATCGCATGTTTCAACACAAGTTTATCAATTCTTTATATCAGCAATGACTGATAATATGGTGCTAAAGTTTAACAGTAAAACTGAATTTTATTTGCGTTCATTCAGTGTAACAACAATGAAGCGAAATACAAAAAAACACGTAACGATGAAGCAAACCATGAATACCAGAAGTAACGAACTAATTCATCCAAACAAGTAACAATAAAATTAACTGTCAAAACACGCAACAATTAAGAAAACAATCAAATGCATTAAAATAATGTAAAACATTATAATGAAACAAGTAACAATAAAGTAAGCCATCAAAAAGTAGCAATGAAGTAAATCATCAAAACATGTAACAATGATGCAAACAATCAATATAAGAAACAACAAAGTCACACACTAGAATACGCAATAATAGCATAAATCATCGAACCACGTAATAATGAAGTAAACGAATAAAACACGAAATAATTAAATAAACGATAAAAACAAGTAGCAATGAAGTAAACCATCAAAACGCGTAACAATGATACAACACATCAAAATATGCAATAATGAAGGAAAACATCAAACACATAATAATAATGAAAAACACCAAAACGCGTAAATAATGAAACAAGTAACAGTAAAGAAAACCATCAAAACACGCAGTAATTAAGAAAACCATCAAAACAAGTACCAATAAACTAAACCATCAAAACACATAATAATGAAGTAAGCCATCAAACACATAATAATAATGTAAAACACCGAAATGAAATAACGAAACAAGTAAAACGAACAAAACCTTCAAAACACGCAGTAATTAAGTGAACCATCAAAACAAGTAACCATGAAGAAAACCGTCAAAACATGCAGTAATGAGTTAACATTCAACACAAGTAACAATGAAGGAAACCACAAAATCACGCTGTAATGAAGAAAACCATCAAAACGCTTAATAATGAAACTAACCATGAAACACATAATAATAATGTAAAACAAAGAAACACGTAATAATGAAACAAGTAACAGTGAAGAAAGCCGTCAAAACACGTAGTAATGAAGTGAACCATTAAAACAAGTAAGAATGAAGAAAACCATCAAAATAAGTAACCATGAAGAAAGCCGTCAAAACACGCAGTAATGAAGTAAACATTCAAAACAAGTAACAATGAAGTAAATCTTTAAAACACGCACTAATGAAGTAAACATTCAAAACAAGTAACAACAAAGTAAACCATCAAAACACGCAGTAATGAAGAAAACCATCAAAACGCATAGTACTGAAATAAACCATCAAACACATAATAATAATGTAAAACAAAGAAACACGTAATAATGAAACAAGTAACAGTGAAGAAAGCCGTCAAAACACGTAGTAATGAAGTGAACCATTAAAACAAGTAAGAATGAAGAAAACCATCAAAATAAGTAACCATGAAGAAAGCCGTCAAAACACGCAGTAATGAAGTAAACATTCAAAACAAGTAACAATGAAGTAAATCTTTAAAACACGCACTAATGAAGTAAACATTCAAAACAAGTAACAACAAAGTAAACCATCAAAACACGCAGTAATGAAGAAAACCATCAAAACGCATAGTACTGAAATAAACCATCAAACACATAATAATAATGTAAAACAAAGAAACACGTAATAATGAAACAAGTAACAGTGAAGAAAGCCGTCAAAACACGTAG
This sequence comes from Tachypleus tridentatus, assembly GCF_004210375.1. NCBI lineage: Eukaryota > Metazoa > Arthropoda > Merostomata > Xiphosura > Limulidae > Tachypleus > Tachypleus tridentatus. The sequence goes on along the minus strand of NC_134830.1, from coordinate 899,473 downwards.
TAATGAAGTAAACATTAAAACAAGTAACAACGAAGTAAACCATCAAAACACGTAATAATGAAGAAAGCCATCAAAACACGCATGGTTGAGTAAAACATCAAAATACGAAATAATGAAGGAAAAACACCAAACATATAATAATAATGTAAAACACCAAAACACGTAATAATGAAACAAGTAACAATAAAAAAAACAATGAAAACACGCGGTAATGAAGAAAACCATCAAAACACGTAACAATGAAGTAAACCATCAAAATACGCAGTAACGAATAAAACCATCAAAACCTGTTATAATGAAGTAAACCATCAAAACACGTAATAATGAAATAAACCATCAAACACACAAAAATAATGTAAAACACCGAAACACGTAATAATGAAACAAGTAACAATGAAGAAAACTGTCAAAACACGTAGTAGTGAAGTGAACCATCAAAACAAGTAAGAATGAAAAAAAAACATCAAAATAAGTAACCATGAAGAAAACCGTCAAAACACGCAGCAATGAAGTAAACATTCAAAACAAGTAACAACGAAGTAAATCTTTAAAACACGCACTAATGAAGTAAACAATCACAACACGTAATAATGAAGTAAACCATCAAGACAAGTAACAATGAAGTAAACCTTCAAACACATAATAATAATGTAAAACACCGAAACACGTAATAATGAAACAAGTAACAATAAAGAAAACCGTCAAAACACGCAGTTATGAAGTGAATCATCAAAACAAGTAGAATGAAGAAAACCATCAAAATAAGTAACCATGAAGAAAACCGTCAAAACACGCAGTAATGAAGTAAACATTCAAAACAAGTAACAATGAAGTAAATCTTTAAAACACGCACTAATGAAGTAAACAATCACAACACGTAATAATGAAGTAAACCATCAAGACAAGTAACAATGAAGTAAATCTTCAAACACATAATAATAATGTAAAACACCGAAACACGTAATAATGAAACAAGTAACAATAAAGAAAACCGTCAAAACACGCAGTTATGAAGTGAACCATCAAAACAAGTAAGAATGAAGAAAACCATCAAAATAAGTAACCATGAAGAAAACCGTCAAAACACGCAGTAATGAAGTAAACATTCAAAACAAGTAACAATGAAGTAAATCTTTAAAACACGCACTAATGAAGTAAACAATCACAACACGTAATAATGAAGTAAACCATCAAGACAAGCAATAATGAAGAAAGCCGTCAAAACACGCAGTAATGAAGAAAATCATCAAAACAAGTAACAACGAAGTAAACCATCAAAACACTTAATAATGAAGAAAACCATCAAAACACGCAGTAGTTGAGTAAAATACGAAATAATGAAGGAAAAACACCAAACATATAATAATAATAATGTAAAACACCAAAACACTTAATAGTGACACAAGTAAAAATGAAGAAAACAGTGAAAACACACAGTAATGTAGAAAATAATCAAAACACGTAATAATGAAGTAAACCATCAAACACATAATAACAATGGAAAACACCGAAACACGTAATAATGAAACAAGTACCAATGAAGTAAACCATCAAAACAAGTAACAATGAAGAAAACCATCAAAACAAGTAACAATGAAGTAAACCATCAAAACAAGTAACAATGAAGAAAACCATCAAAACAAGTAACAATGAAGAAAACCATCAAAACACGCAGTAATGAAGTGAACCATCAAAACTCGTTATTATGAAGGAAACCATCCAATCGCGTAATAATGAAATAAAACCATCAAACACCCAATAATAATAATGTAAAACACCGAAACACGTAATAATAAAACACGTAACAATGAGAAAAACCGTAAAAATATGCAGTAATTAAGAAAACCATCAAAACAAGTACGAATAAATTAAATCATTAAAACACGCAGAAATGAAGAAAATCATCAAAACACGTAATAATGAAGTAAACCATCAAAATAAATAACCATGAAGAAAACCGTCAAAGCACTCAGTAATGAAGTAAACATTCAAGACAACTAGCAATGAAGAAAACCGTCAAAACACGCATTAATGACGAAAACCGTAAAAACACGCATTAATTTTTAAACCATCAAAACAAGTACCAATAAAATAAATCATTAAAACTCATAATAATGAAGAAAACCGTCAAAACACGTAACAATGAAGTAAACCAACAAGACGCATAATAATGAAATAAACCTTTAAACACATAATAATGAAATAAACCTTTAAACACATAATAATAATGTAAAACACCGAAATACGTAGTAATGAAATAAGTAACAAAGAAGAAAACCGTCAAAACACACAATAATGAAGTGAAGAATCAAACAAGTAGCAATGAAGTAAACCGTCAAACTACGAAGTAATGAAGTAACCCTCAAAATATGGAACATGAAAGTAAACCATCAAAGCATGTACTAATAAAGTAAATCGTCAAAACACTTAAAGACGAAGTAAACCATCAAAACAAGTACCAATGAAGTAAATCGTCAAAACACTTAAAGACGAAGTAAACCATCAAAACAAGTACCAATGAAGTAAATCGTCAAAACACTTAAAGATGAAGTAAACCACCAAATCAAGTAACAATGAAATAAAAGATCAAAACAAGTAGCAATGAAGTATACCATTACAGCATGTAACAATGAAGTAAACTAACAAATAATAATAATAATGTAAAATACCGAAACAAGCAATAATGAACAAAACTATTAAAACAAATAGCTGTGAAGTAAACCATCAAATCAAGTAACCACGAAGAAAACTGTCAAAGCACTCAGTAATGAAGTAAACATTCAAAACACGTAATGAAGTAAACATTCAAAACACGTAATGATGAAGTAAAACATCAAAACAAGTAACGATGAAGAAAACCATCAAAATACGTAACAATGAACTAAAGCATCAAAATAAACAATAATGAAGAAAAATATCAAACACATACTAATAATGTAAAACACCGAAACAGGTAGTAATGAAACTAGTAAGAATGAAGTAAACCATCAAAATACGTAATAATGAAGAGAAATATCAAACACGTAATAATAATGTAAAACACCGAAACAGGTAGTAATGATACAAGTAAGGATGAAGTAAACCATCAAAATTCGTAATAATGAAGAGAAATATCAAACACGTAATAATAATGTAAAACACCGAAACAAGTAATAATGAAAACAAGTAACAATGAAGAAAACCGTAAAACACGCAGTAATGAAGTAAACCATCAAAATAAGTAACCATGAAGAAAACCGTCAAAACACTCAATAATGAAGTAAACATTCAAAACAAGTAACAATGAAGTAAATCTTTAAAACACGCAGTAATGAAGTAAACCATCAAGACAAGTAACAATGAAGTAAACCATTAAAACACGTAATAATGAAGAAAAACATCATTCATATAATAACAATGTAAAACATCAAAATACCTAATGATGAAGAAAACCATCAAAACACGCAGTGGTGAAGTAAAACATCAAAATACGAAATAATGAAGGAAAAACACCAAACAGATAATAAAAATGTAAAACACCAAAACACTTAATAGTGAAACAAGTCACAATAAAGAAAACAGTGAAAACACGCAGTAACGAAGAAAAGCATCAAAACTTGTTATAATGAAGTAAACCATCAAAACGCGTAATAATGAAATAAACCATCAAAAACAAATAAAAATAATGTAAAACACCGAAACACGTAATAATGAAACAAGCAACAATCAAGTAAACCGTCAAAACACGTAGTAGTGAAGTGAAACCGTCAAAACACGTAGTAGTGAAGTGAACGATCAAAATAAGTAACCATGAAGAAAGCCGTCAAAACACGCAATAATAAAGTTAACATTCAAAACAAGTAACAATGAAATAAATCGTTAAAACACGCAGTAATGAAGTAAGCATTCAAAAGACGCATTAATTGAGAAATCATCAAAACAAGTCTCAATAAAATAAACCATCAAAACACATAGTAACGAAGAAAACCGTCAAAACACGTGACAATGAAGTAAACCATCAAAACGCATAATAAAGAAATAAACCTTTAAACACATAATGATAATGTAAAACACCAAAATACGTAGTAATGAAATAAGTAACAAAGAAGAAAACCGTCAAAACACACAATAATGAAGTGAAGAATCAATCAAGTAGAAATGAAGTATACCGTCAAAGCATGAAGTAATGAAGAAAACATTCAAAACACGTAATTATGAAGTAAAACATCAAACATATAATAATAATGTAAAACACCAAAACACTTAATAGTGAAACAAGTCACAATGAAGAAAACAGTGAAAACACGCGGTAATGAAGAAAACCATCAAAACACGCGGTAATGAAGAAAACCATCAAAACAAGTAACAATGAAGTAAACCATCAAACAGTGTAAGATTAGAGGGAAAGCAGCTAGTGATCACCACCCACTGCCATCTCTTGGGCTACTTTTTACCAATGAATAATGGGTTTGACTGTCACCTTATAACACTTGCACGGCTGAAAAGGAGAGTATATTTGGTGTGACGGGGATTCAAACCCGTACCCTATGATTACAAGTCGAGCGCCCTAACCACCTGGCCATAGCGGGTCTCCTGATGGGTCAGCAGTACGTTTCCGGACTTACATTAATACAATCGGTGGTTCGATTCCCCAAGCTATTCAAAAGTCAGATAGCACATTGTGCAACTTTCCGATAGCTAAACTAAACAAAACAGCACTGAACCATTCTCTGTTTGTCATTAAAGTATTGACTTTATTATAAAAAACAAAGTATACGCTAATATTTTAACAATTTGAGAGAACTTTGAAACAATTAAATATATCACTATGATTGATAAGCCTTTTGTTACCTCTCTCTTTTTACTCCTGTGCTGTTAAAATGTAAATGTTTATTACCAACCGAACTCAAAGTTTTATGACAAGCAGGAACTAATTATCACAGGAATACAAATTACAAACCCTCGTTAATGTATTATGTTTATATGCAATGTTATATCTTTGTTACAAAATTTCTATCTTCATAAATGTTATTTAACAATAACCTACAGCTTAAATACTGCCAGATTTTGAAAGTCATAATTTTCAAATATTTATGTTATATTCATCTCACATTTTGTGCTCTCTCTTCAGTCAAAGGGTACAAATAATTCTTGTGCAAACAGGAAAACAATTGCTTCACTGCTGGCATTTCATTCATGACATCATGTGGCTACCAATAATATTTAACCTATTACTTTTTTAACAAGAGTATTTTCGATGCGCGAAAATAATATTGATATTATTACGCGAAACACTTAATAAACACAATTTCCAGTTTTGTCATATTTGCATGTAAGACTGACGCTAAAAGAGATTTAGTACGTTATTTTATATAAAATGGGTTTAATATAATCCCGGCACGGTATGGCCAGGTGGGTTAAGGCATTCGACTCGTAAGCTGAGTATCGTGGTTTCGAATCCCGGTCGCACCAAACATGCTCGCCTTTTCAGCCGTGGGGGCGTTATAATATGACGGTCAATCCCACCATTCGTTGGTAAAAGAGTAGCCCAAGAGTTGGCGGTGGGTGGTGATGACTAGCTGCCTTCTCTCTAGTCTTACACTGCTAAATTAGGGACGGCTAGCGCAGATAGCCTTCGAGTAACTTTGTGCGAAATTCAAATAACAAACAAACAATAAGTATAATCTAGTTTGAATATTCAAGTTGGCAAGTTACATGAAAACTACAGCCGAAGTAGAGTTACGGTGGAAAGGGATTTATAAGAACTAAATTTTAGCATTGTTTAATGTTCCAACAATTGAGTGCTTTTGAAAAGCGTTGTGTAGCGACGTCTTTCAACGAAAATTATTCATGCAATCGGGGCTGAAAAAATATTTTCATATGAAGGATTTACTTGTTCCAAGACAAATCTGTTCATTGAACTAAATTTCGTTGGGAAATAAAAGATTATGGATCAGCTTGTTTTACCAGGCCCCATCCTGGAAAAAAGACCTGCAATAGGCTGTACCCTTACCATGAAAAGCAAAAATGCAGTGTCTTCTAACATGTGAGGATCCACACTCAAAAGGTCGGTGGCAAAAATCATCCAAGTGCTCCAAGCAACAATACGGAACGTACTCGAGAAGAATTTCCGTCTGGAAAAACGACACAAGTCACGTGCACACAGATTGCTTGCACTACGTATTCGTTCAACTATCTCACACCTTAATTAGCTGAAGAATGAAACGGGTGTTGATAATATTACAAATCAAGGCATACCAATCAAGTCGCCTATGGATTTCTGTATTCTAGTATGGGTGATTTTTTTTTTAATATTTCGGTTTTGAATTTTGTATCGGTTCTTGTGATCTTAAAGTTGAGAAATGTTATTTGGTTAGTTTTCTCGTGTTCACAGTTGAACTTAGTGTTGAGGTGTATGGAGTTAATATGGTTGAAAAACTAATTGTGTGATTTGTAGATGTGAATCCAGCAATTGTATCGTTAACATATATGTATCAGTATAGCGGTGGGCGTAAAACTGAATTGATCGCCGAGATTCAATCTGTACCATGAAAATGTTGGCTAGAACTGGTGACACGAGATTACCCATAATTAAGTACTTATTTTATGTAGTTTTAGTCGCTGACTACTAGACTGTACATTCTCTGGGACTCAGCACATGAAACAAACCAAAAACTCAAGATATCAATAAACCAAATAAACACAGCCACAAAACTATGTTCACCTGATAAAGTTAATGATGAAATAAACCAAATGTAACAACAATTCATCATCATCAACAAATGTCCTCCAAAAACCGTTGAAAAAATAATACATACACACAAGTATTGACAGCAAACAAACAATAATAAATTCAATGTAACAACTACAAAACTCTACACTTTTGCATACCATATGTTTCTGATAGTTGCGATAAAATAATCAACATTTGAATAAACCTATAACATAACATTCCAGTAAACACTAAATTCATTCCAAGATCAGGTACAAAACTGAAGCCCATACTATATAAAGCTACACTGACAAACACAACACCAACATTAAATACAATGCAACAAGTGCCACGAGTTCTATATCGAGAAACAGTCAGAGAAATGGAAATCAGATTAAAAAAATAACACCAACAAAAACCACCTTCGCACATTTTTGAACATTGCGAACCAAGTAAGTACAATAAAACCGGAAAAAACACCAACATAATAAATACAAACAAATGCAAAGTCAAAGAAGCCTTACTTTTACAACAACTCGGACCAAAATTAAACTAATATAAAGGAACACTATTATACCTATACTAATTAATAAACTAACATCTAACTGCAACGCCCTCTAGAATTCCGTACCCGTTTACACTCTTGTCCCTGAGGTGTGTATGTGCTCGGTAACAGTCAGATGCAAATTCTTTCTTTGTTAACCTGAAGATGACCTAAGAGGTCGAAACGTTGTTCTCAACTTTATTTTAATAAAAATTTAATACCAGCAGTCTTTAGAATATAGAAGATTTGTTTATTTACGACAAAGGTAGTAAGGCTATCTATCATCTTCTTTAATTTTCGAGCGACTGGCGAAAGGGAAGAAACCACCTAAAAGCATCCACCGCCAACTCTTTACTAACGAATTGTAGTATTTAGTCACATGGTTGAAAGTGCGAGCGTGTTACTAGATGGAGAATAAAAAAGAAGTAGATGTAGTGGTTTACATATGACATCACGTATTTACAATAGAGCCTTTACAATGGAAAATACACTGCAGTAATATTATGAAGATGCATGGTTGTCAGACAGAACATGACTGGCCGACGTGGTGAAGCTCTAAAATCATTTTAATATAATGTACTCAGCTTCATTATTGTCTATTACACTGTAGTAGTCGTTTGAAGGCGTGCGGAAGGTTTCGGGTTCATATTTGAGTCGAGGAAATTCGTTATGTAAAAAAACACATCAACTTACTGTAAGATATAGTTATACTTCCCTTCGCCTAGTTATGTCAGTTAAAAGTGTTTTACCCCGATACTTCCTCATACACACTGAGGGTTCATTGAACTTTATAAGAACGATTTGCATATGCTAATCCTGCCGGAAGAGATCTGTGGCGCCACTTTTGACACCTGTGTTCGGTTTCTGCCGATCGTTTAATAATACGAGCCAAAGGGCACAACATTTGAACGAATAGAACCCCCAATGTTCTGCATTGTTTTAACATAGCAACTACTTCCGAAATCGCTTCTCGACAACCTTTCGAAGGCTCTTGATAGCGGATCTAATTCAAAAACTTGACAGGCAATCATAAGATATATCAAAAAATCATGAAATAAAACGCAAGTTTTAGCAGATATCTTTCCATAGTTTTTAGTTTGTTTGTTGTTAACCACAAAGCTACACGATCGCTATCTGTGCTATATCCACCACGGGTATCGAAACCATATTTTTAGTGTTATAAGCCACTGAGGGTCACTTCCCATTCTGTAGTGGATTTACCGATACATTTTTCTTTGTGTAACACAATATTCGTTTACATGTCACATCTCCATGGATTAACTAACAAAAGTCTGATGATTACGGTATGTAAACCGTGTACTTGAACTCTAACGATAGCTTTCCACTTACAATTCTTACCATGATATTGCGCACTGTCATTTATCAAAATGTATTTGACCTTTGACCTTGATTTCCTTGTAAGATGCGCAGAAATTATTTAATGAAGAAGACTAATCAAAAAGAGCAAGATATGTAAATGGTTCATGCTCCATAAACGTAAATATTCTATAAAGTTTAGATATATTTTAAGGGGCGTTTCTTTTTAATTGGAATCCAGGAAGTCCTTTTTCGACTACTTTTAAACATAGCCTTGTGGTCATAGCCTGTATCGTTGGTCTAGACTTTCTCTTTCATCTCAATGGCACACACTGTATTTATAACATGAGGCTACCTATCCGATCGTCACGTAGTTTGATTGAAAGAAATATCCTTCTCCAGTTACATAATTATCATTGATCCAATCATTGAGAACAATGTGCTTCTTAATTCGAAGAGTTCTCTAACCTTATACTTCTTCAACTTAACACAGTAAACGCTGCTTGGAAGTCTCAATTTTCTTTTCATCTCCACCCGCCCAGAGGATTTCTTACTCATTTCATTTCTCTTAATCTACATTTTGATTCTGGTTTTCTCACTTATTTCATTTCTCTTAATCTACATTTTGATTCTGGTTTTCTCACTCATTTCATTTCTCTTGATCTACATTTTGATTCTGGTTTTCTCATTCATTTCATTTCTCTTAATCTACATTTTGATTCTGGTTTGATTTTTTTGCTTTATTTTTCTACTTAATTTAATTTAATCCTAAACTCTTTTATTTTCATTATATTTTATCCTTTTAAGTTTCCGTTTCCTTTTCTAATAAATGTTTGTTTGTAAAATATTCTTTGGCAATGTCACAAATGCTTTTTTCACGTTTCCTTTGACCAGACAAATCCATATCATCTACTTTCCTATTTGCACATATAACTATCTATTCCTCTATGTTTCCTTTCAGCTCGTGTCAGTAACTTTAAGAGGCCTAACTTAGAAAGTTGATACACTTGAAAATACACTTCTATACGTACACAGCTAGGGGTGATGAGACCTTAATAATAAATCTGGACTAGTTTTGTTCGTTTTTTTAAAACCTCAACAGCATATTACGCGCGCACGGGTTAAATGGACTGACGAGATGCTCCCATGGTTCATTAACCTGTTGACCAGAAGGAAAACAATCAGCAACAATTTCGGTTCCCTACAGAGAGCTTGCACTGACGTAAATACAATCATATGTTTTATAATTTACTTTGCTATAGTGGAAGTCAACTGGAAGTCAAATTCGTCTTAAGTGGAAAATGACAAATCTTTCTTCTAATATCATGTTATAAGACGCTGTATATCATCTGGACGATGTGAATGAGGAAAGATATGTCGAGACACTGAACAGTGATGAATGAAACGGAAAGCTTTGTGACGTCACGTGCAGGCCCACTCTGTATATATCTACTTTTAATTGAATAGCGGAAAAGTTTGTAACTTATAAAATGCCTCTACAGCTAAATGTACAGTGCGTCTTAGCGGGCATTTCACGATCTCGAACAGTGAACGTTCTGATTCTCAGCCCAATACGTTAGCACTTAGGCTTTCCCCGTGCATTTTTGAGTAATTTTACTATGCTCTATAGTTGGTAGCTATATTATTTCAAAGCACTTATATTTTAAATTAAAATGTGTTTTTTCTTCGTCTTCTCTCTTTTTTTGTTTGAAAGTTATTCTGCAGGAGTTATAATTAATTTGTGAACGTATTCTATTAGGGAAGAGGTCATTGTTCTTCAATAGCTGTCTTCCCTTTAGTCTAAGAGTTCTAAATTAGAGATAATTCTAAGAAATATAAAGACGTATAAAGTAATATGTTCTGATATTATTATTTTCATGGTCACCCAGTAGGACAGCGATAAGACTACGAACTTACTTACACCGCTACGATCCGGGGCTCGATACTCACTGTGGTGACTGTGCTCTTAAACAAACGTGACTGTTTTTGCGTGTTTCCATTAGTTTCTACACTTATGGAGATTACAGCCCGAAAACAACTGTTTTTCTATGTTTCAAAGGTAAGTCCAGTTGCATTGTATATACTGTGGTGATTAAGAAGAAATTGTTCAATGGACCATTTAACATATGATATACAAAGTTAGGCAACTCATAAGTAACAATCTCTTACGGTACTGTGATGACTAGTGTCTGCACGAGATTTAGATATCGTGATTTGTGTTGTCCTGGCAATAATTATATTGCTCAGCCTTCTGCTTTTTAGTTTGTTTGTTTCAAATTTCGTGCAAAGCTACACGAGGGCTATCTGCTCTAGTCGACCCTAATTTAGTAGTGGAAAACAAGAGGGAAGGTCATCACCACTCACCGCTAACTTTTCGGTTACTCTTTTACTAACGAATAGTGGGACTGATCGTTTTATTATAACCTTCTACGCCTGAAAGGGCGAGCATGTTTGGTGTGACTGGGATTAGAACCCGCGCCCTTCAAATTACGAGTCGAGCGCCGTAACCACCTGGCTATGTCGAGCCTCAACCTTCTGAGTTAACTTTCAATGCAAACATAGAGAGAGAGGGAAATAGATTTGCAAAATGTGAAACCTTGTATGAATCGATGTTGTAAGCACCGTTTCTGACCCGTAAATTATAAATATATTAGCCCATATTTAGTAATAGTTGGTTAAAACAAATATTTTTAACCTTGTATGAATCGATGTTGTAAGCACCGTTTCTGACCCGTAAATTATAAATATATTAGCCCATATTTAGTAATAGTTGGTTAAAACTAATATATTTAGATAGTGTTATTTTTGCCAATGTTCAAAATTAAGTATTAAATCCACACAAAGCAACAATTAAGTCCTGCTTGTTCCTATGCGATAATTACGAAAATAATTCACATTAGCGTCATTTTTACGTCTACTGTTCTTGTAAACAATAATCATTTTTCCTGTTATCTGACAAAGTGTGGTCGTATATGAACCGTATAAAAGAAGATGGCTTGGTATGGTTTAAATTTCGCGCAAAGTGACACGAGAACTTTTTGCGCTAATCGTCCCTGATTTAGCAGTGATAGACTAGAAGGAAGGCAGCTAGTCATCACTACCCACCGCCAACTCTTGGACTACTCTTTTACCAGCGAATAGTGGTATTAACCGTAACATTATAATGCTCCCACTGCTGAAAGGATGAGCATTTTCGATGAAGGGGATTCGTCCCCGCGACCTGCAATTTGCGAGTAGACTAACCATCTGGTTAGACCAAGCCGAGGTCCAACAGAATAAAGAGAAAGAAACATTTTTCAATAAACGACCATTTTAGATATATATCCCTATATTTAGAAATAGAAAAAGAGTCATGTGCACTTTACGTGAACGTTAATCATATTTCTACAAATGTAACGATACTTCATGCCATTCAGTGAGCATTTTGTGCCCGACTTCGTATTTCATGTCCCAAAACAAATAGATTAAAATGTAAGCGGCATTACCGGAAATACCTAGAATCCTCTATAACAACACGTGTTTTTTTGTTTTTTTTTCTGACTCTTTTAATATGCATGTACCGAAACTTTAGAGGGTCACGATAATCCTTAAATTCTCAAAAGATGCATGGTATTTCCGTCCATGTAAGTAACATATATTAGCTTTTAAAATTATATATTCACACAAACACGTATATACAAGAGTTCTTCGTCTTCTTCATACTGTAATAGCACCTGTCAAGGTATAGACTACAGCGTAAACAACAACAATAAACAAGTGACGGTTGTTTAAAGGCGGGAAAGGGATGACACCTGCCTCGTGTTGTCTCCCTTTTTTTTTTTTTATGGTTACTCCACGAAGCGCAACTGCATCTGATAACAATTCCAGGCAGATGGTAGACGCTAAACAGCTGCAATACTTCGCTTTCAGCACACACCAGATACTCTAATATACAGAAATAAATATATTATCACTGTGAATGTGTGGGTACGCCTCCTTCTCTCTCTCTCCATATATATGTATATAAATGGTTGCCCCAATTATTTGAGCTACGCCAGAGCTATAACTCTAAAGTAAGAAGTAAAAACACTGCGAAATAAATCAATATAAAGTTTAGTGTATTTTGTACGATTGTAAGGTAAGTCGAAATACAGTCATGAAGTGTAACAGCTACTGTCGAAACTATTTGTTTTCCCTCTAGTGAGGCCCGGCATGGCCAGGTGGGTTAAGGCGTGCGACTCGTAATCTGAAGGTCGCGGGTTCTCATCCCCACCGCACCAAACATGCTCGCCATTTCAGCCGTGGGGGCGTTATAATGTTACGGTAATCCCACTATTCGTTGGTAAAAGAGTAGCCCAAGAGTTGGTGGTGGGTGGTGATGACTATCTGCCTTCCCTCTAGTCTTACACAACTAAATTAGGGACGGCTAGCGCAGATAACCCTCGAGTAGCTTTGTTCAAAATTCAAAAACAAAAAAACCCTCTAGTGAGTCAATCTGTTCACAGACTGCTAGCTCTTCCATGTCGGAACTATTTGTTTTCTCTCTTGTGAGTCCATATGTTTACAGACTGCTAGCTCATCCATGTCGAAACTATTTGTTTTCTCTCTTGTGAGTCCATATGTTTACAAACTACTAGCTCATCCATGTCGAAACTATTTGTTTTCTCTCTTGTGAGTCCGTATGTTTACAGACTGCTAGCTCATCCATGTCGGAATTATTTGTTTAATCCCAAGTGAGTCCGTCTGTTCACGGACTGCTAGCTCATCCAGTCCTTCTGCAGCTTCGTTGGATAACACTGAGTATGAACGTATCGTTGTTGTTGTGTGTTATTAGAAACAAAACTACAAAAGAACTATCTATTCTTTGCCCATCATGGGTATCGAAACCTGGTTTCTAATGGTATAAATCTACAGACTATGACACTGGAGGGGGAACGTACTAAGGGCGAGGACACCCAACTGATGATCTAGTGTCTTCTGGTTATGTTTTAACTTTTTTCTGTGCTGATATATGACGTAAAGTTCTTCTGTACAGCTTTTATTGATAATTATAAGTTACCTATACTTTTCTCCCAAGGGTCCCCCGCTGGTACAACGGTATGTATTCGGATTTACAACGCTAAAATGAGGAGTTCAATTCCCCTCGGTGGGCTCAGATAGCCCGATGTGGCTTTACTATAAGAAAACACAACTCTTGTAAGGATACTTTAAACCACTGTTAAAGTTATGTATCGCCTCTTGAGTTCATAAACAAACACCTATAGTTATACTCGAGTGGCATGTCACAACCACATTAAAGATTTTATAGCTTGTTTCTTTTCAATTTTATTATTAATGTATAAATGTTCTATTTATGTGGAGGAAATAATCTGTAGTAGCCAGAAATGTCAACTTCTCTCACAATGACTAAAAGAGCAAACTTAGATATTTACCTATTAACCTCAAAACTTGCTATTTCACCCACATAACCGCGGAGTAGGACTCAGCTGTTAAGTAGCAAACAAATGTTTCTCGGACAAAATCCAAAAGCTACTAAGGTCGGACAGTTGTCTTCGAAAGCATGACTTCCGATTTTGTTTGTTTGCTGACTTTCGCGCATGACTACTCGAGATCTATCTGAGCAAACCGTTCCTGTTTTTGAAGTGATAGAGTATAAGGAATTCACCTAGTCATCACTATCCGTTTAGATTACCCCTACGACGTTCATTGCGGTCACCCACGGATTGATATTCCAATACCCTAACCGCCAACAACGTTTAACAAGTAACCAAAACTACACTTCAACTTGATGTTAACGTAGATTAGTAACATAAACATTATTATTAAACAATGAGCACAAAAAGGTTTGTTTTTTATTTTGAATTTCGCGCAAAGCTACACGAGGGCTATTTGCGCTAGCCGTCCCTAATTTAGCAGTGTAAGACTAGAGGGAAGGCAGCTAGTCATCACCACCCACCGCCAACTCTTGGGCTACTCTTTTACCAACGAATGGTAGGATTTACCGTCATATTATAACGCCCCCACGGCTGAAAGGGCAAGCATGTTTGGTGCAACGGGGATTTGAACCCGCGGCCCTCACATTATGGGTCGAACGCCTTAACCCACGTGGCCATGCTGGGTCACACAGAAAGGTTACTCTATCACACGTCTACCCTTACCTATTTGCAGTACATTAAATTAGTTTCAAAACCTTGCTGCTTTTTTTACTTTCGTCATTGTATGACGTAATGAAAACAACACGCACTGTTTCTGGATGTAAAACGCAACCTATAATTGGGTTATAAAAGTAAGATAAAAGAGTAGCCCATAGGCTGACGGTGTACAAGAAAATTTTGCCCGTTGCGTCTTTTAAATGTTGAAATGCCAATGAAACTAACTTTTATTTACACATTGATATCTCAAGTTTATCCAGACGCTACACAAATATCTTATAATCCTTAAGTGAAAACGTATAGATATTTAGAAGCTATATAACTGTGTCGTCAATTATGCATTTACTTGTCATTAAATGGTTCTTCTATTAAACATTCTGTTAACACCATAGTTTTATTAGACATCTCTTCTTAGGTTATCGCTCTCTTCAATATAAAACGTTCCATACTTTGATTATTATTACTTACTTTACCATGTTGTTTTATTATTGATTCTGTATAATATTTTATACAAGTTTCTGTATATTGATTACCATAAATATTAATATAACATTTTTCAAATTAATGAAGTGTTTTCTTAAAAAACAAACTAATATTCTTTAGCTTTGTTCTTTACGTAACCTAATAACTAATAACCACGTTCCAAGTACTTTCAATCTCGAAAACCTTTGTTGATTTTTCGCAAGATAAGTTGTTGTTTTGAATTTCGCACAAAGCTACTCGAGGGCTATCTGTGCTAGCCGTCCCTAATTTACCAGTGTAAGACTAGAGAAAAGGCAGCTAGTCATTACCACTCACCGCCAACTCTTGGGCTACTCTTTTTACCAACGAATTCGGTCACATTATAACGCTGCCACAGCTGAAAAGGCGAGCATGTTTGGTGCGACCAGGCTTCGAACCCGCGATCCTCAGATTATGAATCGAACGCCTTAACCCACCTGGACCGTCGCAAGATAAGGTAGCCACGCATTACTTTTCCCGATTTGGAACGTAATTGTTCTCCACAAACGTATAAATTTATGTATCGCATATAACACACATGCTGCAACGGAACACCGAACTTCCAAAGATTTCTTATTTTACTCGTGATTTTCACTGTCCCTAATTTTGAACCGATAGACTAGTAGCTAGCTATTCATCACAACCTACTGCAAATTCCTAAACTATTCAAGAAATACGAAATTCGGCCGTTACTTTATGGTTCATCCATTCTCTGAACAAACGGAGCTGATACATGCAGCAACAGAACCAAGAATCCTCGAATTTACACTCTAGACAACCTCGCTATTTGACCACGCCCGGCTCCTTGATAATGGATGTACAGAGTAGAAGACACGACGGTTATTGTTCACGTTAACTTATTCGTTTTAGCACGTGAAACGGCTGTGCTTCTTCTTAGATGTCTTATATCATCTTGTTAGTTTAGTCTGATTCAATTCCAAGTACTTCTTCGTGCTAATATCCAATCTTAAGTCCCGAACCTCTGGAGGTTCTATAGTTTGAAATTCAAAACCTCTGAACAAATTCCAACATAATCAGCAAGCATGTAATGTACTAGAATAAAAAGGTGAACCTTAAATGTGTATTTTCTTACAATATAAAACAGACAGACAAACGGTTTTCTTATGCTTTTCATTTATTTATGAAAATACAATAACTACTAGCTCTATTCGGACTGGTAGAATAGTAGCATAGGTAGAAACATTGGAACATCTATAAGCATTTAAAAAGCTCAGGATCGGTTTTGTAAAGTTTATCATCAAACAAACGACCTTAAAGAAAAACCTACTTCACAAACGGAAATGTCTTTGTTTTTCCTAGCTCAAAAACCAATCTTTGTTATAACAGAAAAAAAAAGTTGCACGTTATAACTAAACTCTTATGAAAGTCATCTCGGCCACAACGTTTCGCATGGTACTTCCGAATAATCACTACCACAGGAACAGTAACTTGCTTTATTTAACTTAAACAGTATTAAACGCCCTTTCAAATACAAATACCGTATCGAAAAACAGTATAGCTCAGATAAGAAGCTAATTTATTTTGTCACTAAAATTATCTCAAATTATCAACGTTTTAGTTAGCCCTTTAGCTTTGAATATATATTCTAATTGTTGAAATAAGAGTCTTAAATATAAAGATTTATAGGTCACAACATACTATACAGTTATAAACAATTCTGGTGTATAGCAAGAGTCCAGATACATTACTTCAGGCTTCTATAGTCCCAATAACCATATTAACTTTGAACGTACCAAGCTATTTTAAATAGCCCAACCATGATGGTAAAACTGTTTAGGTTAATTAAGTTATTCTTAATTTTTCAATAAATTTCGAGCAAAAAACGACGTGCACAATTTTTTTATATACCAAAGAAACCCTCGTCTCACAAACTTTAAGGAACATTTCCATTTCGAATACAAGTTCTACTACAACGATGAGGTTAATTGCATTTATTCAGTAAAATCTGTATAATTTCCTGGAGCTGTAATTAGGGCTAAATAATATGTTAGAGCTTAGCTTTAATTATTTAGGAGAAATTCTGTTTGCACATTATTTATTAAGCCAGGAAAACCCAATGAATAGTCAGTCATCTTGGGGTGAATTTTGGTCTGAACTTTTAATACAAGTACATTCGACTTTTTATTAAGTGTGAAACTCGTATTTCGATCAGAACACCAATCAATGGCGACAACAAAAAGCATCATGAACAAACACAAATCTGATTTATTTTATGCGGTTTAAACGAGTGTAAGAACTTATGGTGGCGGGCCACCAACAACCTGTGATACAAACAGAATCCTTCATTGTAAAAAACCTTATGATTTATCTTAACGTGTATTAATACAGTGTGCTTTCATACAAAGTCTGTGACGGTGAATAGACCTTGTGTATAAAAAGAGACTAGACAAAAGGAAAACATGCCTACTTTTTGATTAAATAATAATGAAAATGAGGCATCAAAATATGCCAAGGTCAGGGGGTGACACTGAGAAATTAGTACCAAAACACACTATCTTAAAGCTACAACGCAGACAAACGTAACATGAGTAAAATAATAGATGCCAGGTTAATTACACTGCTAGATTGAGTGGTTTAGGCTCTATCATTCCACGATCGATATCATAGGTCTAAAATTTTCATACTTGTCAAAACGTAGGGGTAAATATTTACATTTCTGCTGAAATCACCAACTTGAAACATGTTTCTAACACACGACTCATCCACCAAAAGTGGAAGACCCTGAACCTAGATTTTCACAACGAAAAACACACCTGTCACTTTCTAATTTTGACTTCGCCTAACCAGTTTCTAATACTTTTATTATACGCTTGACACAACATAAATTTCACAAATAATCAACATTTCAAACCATTTCAAAATATATTTTTTCCCTTCAAATACAATTTAATCAGTAAAGACAAGAACTGTACATAACATACACATTTTTCAAACGTATTATAATTTAGCTGGCAACACCTAACTAATGCACAAAAAACACTTAATGCTATCTTTGTTTTTCCTTGTATGCTAAAATTAAGTTAACCGCTGGAGAGGAAAATATTATGTACAAAATTAACGCAATTCTACTTATTTGGTTATATACCCCCATCCCCAGTGTTACGATAAACGTTAGGGTCTATTACACCAAGTACCACAAACATGGAATGACATTACAAACACTGAACCATAAAATATATTTACATGTACTCAATAACCCGTGACCGTGTATTCAAAGTCATCAACGAAAGAAATCATACGGATATGAAATACGTGTCTATATGTATGCTACTAAAGATTCATATTAGTTGTGTTTGTTTCACTTTTGGATATCAATATTTAACAGTTTAAAAAATATATTTCAGCTACATAACCACGTAAATTTGAGGTTGTTCAATGTTCTCAAACAGAGATGCATTCATAAGATACCAAATTGAGTTATTGTATGATGCTGCTATAAAAAACGGTCAGGTTTTAGCCCAATAAACTTCTGCAAAATTATCATCGGATATTCTATTTAGAAAGTACAATCATTGATTTTAAACCCTAATATTTAAACCATTACGTCAGCAATTTATTTTAACTAAAAGTTATTATTTAGGAGATAGTTTGAAATACAATGGGAGTTTTACATCAGAATATTCCTGAATATCTAAAAGTTTTAAGTTACCAGAACTAAAATATTGCACAGAATATAAAACTGATTGTTTAACTGTATGCATTTTTAATAATCATAAAAAATCCGCAGTTGGAACTCTTGTGGTAAAAAGTACTCAAATCTTACGTGACCTTTCAGGAAGAAAACAATCGAAGGTCACCACGACTGGGCACAGCTGTAAGAACGATAAAAAAAAAAAAAACCTAAATGCTTGTTTTTGTTTTGCGGGTTGGCTCTCAATCTTTACCGATTGAAATTTCAGGGGTCTTCATACAGCAGTATGCAAATCTATTAGAACACCTCTTTCCTTTGCAGCTTTGACATGTTGTGCCTTCGAAATAAAGCCATTGTAACATTAAATGTTAAATTTGTGCTAATTATTGATTTTCTAATTTATCCATGACTTTAATATGCTGCAGCTTTAATTAGTATAAAATTTTATGGAAGAAGCAAAACACAGTTACAAATTATTAAATGCAATAGATCTGTGTCAAACTTAATATCTAGAATCAATATAAAGTGGAGTAACATTGAAATGTATGATTGTGTTCTGTTTCTGGACCTCTTATTGTATACAAGTTTGTGATTTTCACAAAGTTTTTCATGGATATATATGAAGAATAATTTTTCCTTTCTTAAAAAATGTCATCCTGTACAGCCAATATAATGCAGTTTTACCATTAAAATGCTAAAAGAGGGAGGATGAGAGTCTTCTGACAAAGTCAATTCTCTACACGTCGCTTGCTGCAATTCCGGAAAAACTGTAAGAGACTCATCCCAGTAGTTCACCAAGTACTTGGAAGTACACATTGAACAGACAATACTGATGACGGAAAACAAAGTTCACCGAAAAAGATATATACAAATCAATTTTCTGAAAAAACCGATGGAAAATGCGATAAACCTTGCTGATGACATCAACAAGTGGCACACACACCTAAAGTTTGAATAAGAACAATCCAATGAACATTCCAGAAATATGGCCTATGTGGTCTTTGTTATACAAAGACTAGATATCTGCGAAAGAACATACATTTCGATCTTTAGGACAGTGGCAGGAGAGTCGAACATACAGGAGGGTCTTTGATGGTTTGGAGCACTATATCAGCCACCTTCATATAATTCTAGATGCCACATTATACATCACACTATACTCTCTTGAAATAAACTGATTGGGCAGAATTTCATATTTCAAGAAAACAATGACCCCAAACATACTTATAAGAAATGTCGAAATTATTTTGGCAAAGAAAGTTCAGAAGAGTTCCAGCGAACTGAATAATAACCACAAAGTCCAGACAGAACGTCCTTATCCCCACAGAACAAATTTTGGAATTGCTGAAATTTACACAGTTGAAAAATAAATGAGTGTACTAAAGAAATACTCTGAACACAGGAGAAAAACGAAATACACCAGCAACTTCTAGAGGATATGGACACCACGCAACAGTGGAGCCCAGTTGTTACCGATACCATTGAGAAACTAAAGAACTTTATTTAAAAAAAAAACTGATATCCAATGAGTTTCTATCATAATGAATTTGCAATAATTATAAGTTAATTTCCAGAGCAAATCAATAATTATTAATTTGAGTGTAACGCTAAAAAAATGAAATGTTGAAGTGTTCTACTAACTTTTCATACTACTGTATATACTAACTCGGTAGAGAAAGAATGGAAGTTATAAAGACATATTGCTTTGCCTGTTTCAAGTTTCTAAATGATGATACATCATATATCCAATTTCAACCGAAATAGTTTGACAGTAATAAAGTACGAAGTAATATTTGAAGGAAATCACAAGCCACGTCTCATAAAATGTGTGTATTGTAAAATGTTAAACAAATTACAACCTTGAGTTTAATCCCGTGGTTAACTAGAATGTAGTTAAACACAATATTCTGCGTTATATTGGTGTTAGTTCCCCCAAATAAGAAATTTCTTATATCTCGAACAATGAAAGTAAGAAAACCTTATATTTTCACATTAATTTCTCACTAATTCGATGATTCCGAATCGAACACAAACTAATAATCGACCAAATTCGTGAGCAAAACTATAACACATTTAAACAAAAAACAACACGTCACTTGATTTTCAAAGTAAAAAACATAACTTAAAATAAATATATCAGGGGTCTTATTATATTTTTAAGAGCTGAACATCAGAAAAAAAAACAACAACTGATAACATTTATTAACCCTCTATAAACTTGATCAATTAACATTAAATTATCAATACCGGAAGCGTGCAACCAGGTGTGAAAGTTGTAGCTGACATTAAACTGGTTTAATGCACGAGGATAAAGTCAATATTTTATAGGCCACTTGGTTTGCGGAACCGCTTTTGCCTAGAAACAGTTTCCTTGTAGCTGTTATTTAGTTGCAGTCTTAATAAACCAGGTCACTACCCCATAGCGACCCACATTCTGCAACCTGACTGATCTCTCTTTCTCACTCACACAGACGAATCTGTGGTGAAGTAGGGTGAAAAAAAACGTGTATTTGTATTAATATACAAAACCAACTTTACAGCTGCCTCCATTAAACAATCTTGTTTGTTCTTGCCTACTTATATGGCGAAGAATTATGGATAGAATGGAGAAGTAACTTGATGTTCGGCCGATTAACTCCAAATAATCACAACTTTAACATATTAAATGTATTTTAAGACCGACCGTTAAGTCGCTCTCACGATTCCAATGATGCTAAAAGACTTTTGATATACAACCGAGTCCAGCACCGACGCGTCGGAGAGGTATGACTCATGGTTGATGCGGTATTCTGTGGCACATGGGTTGGGAGAGGCTGTCTGACGGCGTGAACTATAGTCGTCCAGATTCTTTCCTTTGTGACTGGATGAATGAGGTTTGGAACAAGCAATAACTACGCTATTGCTGCCGCTTGAGGCAGTGCACGTGCAGGAGGCTACTGAGTCACAGCTAGTTAACTGACCAGAAACGGATCCACCGTTTGATTGCGGCTGAGAGTGTCTACTGGGAAAATCAACACGCAGCACGTCCTCGTCCAAACAGAATATTTCATCGTAGTTGGTCGCGTCTTCTCCTACGCTACTGCTAGAAGAGAAGGAAACCGGATCACTGCGAGATTTTCGAGGAATAACGTCTGTGGGCTCAGCATCGAAAGCCCAACTTCGGGAAGAAGGGTGTGGAGAGAAAGGTTCACAAGCGGGAGAAGGGCTGGAGTCTGAGACATAATTGTTTCTTCCCACTACGCGGTGACCTCCATTTTTTTCTTCGCGGATCTCTTGTTGTAAATGTTTAACGGTGTTGTTGATGAGAACTGACCGACACAAAGAAGCCTCGGGGTCCTTAATGCGCCGTAACTTGTTCATCGACAGTTTTAATACCTTTCGCCGTTCGTCTTTCCAACGCATGCGCGTATTCCACAGCTGTGGCACACGCCGTCGAGGGGGAAGTAACAGATCATCAATAGGCATCTCCTCATCTTGACCTTGCTCTAATTGTTGGTCAACACTTTTCACTTCCAAGTCCGAGACCAAAACGGTGTTAACCGGATCAATATCTGATTTCTCTTCTTTAACGTCCACGTAACTGTTAACATCGTCTTCTTTCCTTACACGCTTTACACTCACTTCTTCAACCCGAGGAAACTTTCTCTTGTTGTCACTAGAGGGCAGCTGTCGGCCTTCAGATACATCGCCACCAGATGACCCTGAAAATAAAAGAGCAGAAAAGGTTAGCACCTAATCCACACAACGGGCGTTCAACACGCAAAACGTTGCAATCAGAGCAATGACCTACACAGTGTAAACTTGTTGTGCCAGCTAGTAAAGCAGTTCCTGCTCAGACTTAACTCTGTCTTCAACAATGGATTTAATTTTCCTCTGTTGGCCCCCTTCCTTTTTACCGTGTGTGCATCTGACCTGAACACCTGGAAGTACGTAACCTTCAGCTGTTTATTATCTGGTAAATGCCTCGTGTCCAGCACGAGACAGATGTCATACGAGTAAACAACTTAAAGCCTTCCCTTGGTAGTGTCTTTATTGTAGAGCTCAAACGCCGAAAAAAGAAAAAAAAAACTGTTTAAATGTTCGATTTTATTACTATACGTATGACCATACCTTGTGAAAAACAAAAATTAAAAAACTTATTCGCTACAACACAAACTAATTTCTACGATACATTTGGGGATGGGGGAAATAACACCACGTATAAGACAAAAGATTTTTAATGTATTTGCTTTTAGTTCCAAAAGCGAAGAACATATGTGCAAATAAAATGAACAAAAAAGTGAAACACGAGTAAAATAGTTT
This sequence comes from Tachypleus tridentatus, assembly GCF_004210375.1. Classification (NCBI taxonomy): domain Eukaryota; kingdom Metazoa; phylum Arthropoda; class Merostomata; order Xiphosura; family Limulidae; genus Tachypleus; species Tachypleus tridentatus. The sequence continues at coordinate 876,335 of NC_134830.1, read as the reverse complement.
ATTTAATAATTGAGTACTTACGACTCACATAACCGAAGAGTTAACATGGACATAAAAATATTTTCCCCAAAATATCAGCTAGAGTTTGAGTTATAACAGCGTACTAAGTAACCATGAAAAATGTCTTATGTAATTAAATAGCATTTATAAAATAAATTACTTTATTAAGTGTAGAAGTATAATTCATATCTTCCACAACCAAAGTCTGCCAATACACTTTCTACACAACTGACGTGTATGAGAAAATAAAACGTTTTTGAGCTCATAATGAAAAAATGATTTTGAAATATCTCGTTTTAGATAAGATATTACACTAAGAGTAAATCTAGGCTATAAAAATATCCACAAGCTATTCGTCAACGAATCTCATCAGTTGTAAAATGAATAGTGACTGTTAACTTATTCAAGATATCTATCTCCCATAAAATGGAATTTCAACTAAAACATGCAAGTTGTACTATATAGAATTGCAAAGGTTTTCAAATAAAACCCAGATTAAACATTATCATCCACTATCCTGAAACTGAAAGAGTAAGCAGTTCTCATTGGCACAATGATAAGTGCGCAAATTTACCATTATGTCATGTACGTAAAATCAGACATCAAGTTCGACCTTAGTTATCTGGGACGGCATCTTTTTGGGTTACGATATCAACTGTCTTAAAGAAACCAGGCTAATGTCAGTAAGTATAACACATTTCCTCACTGAGTTCTTTTTCAAACACCTTATTAGTCACAAACTGGATAAGAGAATTAAAACCTTTCACAGCCACTTCAGTCGCAATACAAAATTAATTCAAAATAATCCAACACAGTCAACAAGATTCTCGGTGAGTACACAGGAGTACATTTAATACGACATTTGTTCTCTGCACACTATGCTAATTTTCATACACCATCACAGAGCTTAAAAGACAGTACTTTCATATTTTAATAAGTAAATTCAATTTTTTTCATGACCTTAGGTCATGCAACTACAAAGAAAGTGGTTAACGGACTGCCTTAAAACAAATTGCTCCGTTTTCAGGTGATTTCTGTAGTAAAAGTAGCAAAGATTACGATACTTAGTTCAAAATTCAATTAATATTTTACAAATCCGCGGATAACAATGAAGTAATATTATTAATAGTACACCACCTTTAAACAATGTTAAACATCTGCCACTTTTTGGTAAATTTACATTTTGTCTCGTTTCATATCCTCAAAAAAACGGCAAAGCTTTACATATAAACAATTTCAAATCACTTTCTAACAGCCATTTTGTCTCTGTTTTCATATACATCAAAGTTGGCTACTGTTTTAATAGAGGTAAAAAAAATATATTTTCTTTACGCAACTTTACTGTTAATTTTCAGTACACAACAAAACAAACCACTATACAGTAACATGCCTTCTTTTAAATAATCAAATGGCGTGTTTAAGTGTACTGTGCTTTCATCTACAATCACTTTTAATATACTTGTGAGCACGTAAACTAAACGCACGCAATTTCAAATGACACTAAATATTTCACGCGAAATATGAAACGTTTTAAATTCCCGTACAGCACAATTCAAATATGACAAATTATGAAAATTAATTTCAGTAAGTACTGGCGAAAAATGAAAAAAATATAATAACCGAACTTAAAACTTCATATATTTTACTCAAGTATAACATTTACCTCAAGTTTCTACAAGCAGGCATGTGCATCTTCACACACTTCATATACATCTAGTTCGCTGACCTATTTGAACTTAGCAGTTTTACGCATAAAAACATGACTACTAGCAGTAGTTTAGACTGTACATTGCTTCTCTCCTAAACTGGTTACAGACAAAGACCTTATTATCTTTGCTGAGTCCAACAGCCGCCTCATCCAGTAAAGGTTAAAAAAGAAAACAAAACCTTTAGTTTCTGAAGACTGAGTTAGTAAATTACAGAGCGCCTTACCTGGGGCAGTTTTCAATGAGTCACTGTCCTGTGTTGACCCGGGCATGTCCCGTAATGACGACGGCCACTCGCCTGAAAACAACACGGACTCAAAATCCAAAGGTTCACTGTCAAAACCACAAGGCATACTTGAGATGACGGTACTCTCAGGAAATAGAGATAAGTTCGAGGTGGGAGGGTGGTTACTACAGAACGCTGGCAAAACTAAGGTCATCCTGTACTTGGCTCATCGGCCAAGGTTCCACCTGGGAAAATAAAAAACTATATATATTTCCACGATATATATTCAGACAGTTCAGTTTCTTAGTTAAGTAACGTCAATCGAGGCAATGGCACAGCTTCAACCAACAGCTTTCTATTAAAAAAAAAAAAGAAAAGAAAAGTCGATATCCCAAGTCCAGTCTCTATACCACCCTCGAGCCTCTCCTGTTCAGCGTCTGACAGTTTCCACTGGTTGAGAGGCGACGCCGTGCTCAAGGCAGGGCATCAGCAGCGCCCTCTGTCATCCTGTGATACCTTTACACGCATATGCACATGTTGCGGAACGCTGCGTTAACTGCCGCAAAACTGGTAAAACAGTGCCATCTAGAGAATATTGTGAAGAAGGTGACCACCGATTTGATAGATCACCAGAGCTAACAGTGTAATAGCTTTAGGCTAGACTAAAATCCTGACCCACACGCTGATAGCCCAAAACCACAAGATTGTTGTGTTTGAAGTGTTATATTCGTCTACTAGCTGACCGATTGCGTCTGTTAGCCTACAGTCTTTACTTAAGGTTTTCTGTCTCCTGGACAATAAAATATACTCTCATCTCTTTTCAAACAATTTTATCATGTTACTTTTCCGTTTATCGTCTACGCTGAAACGTTTATTTTTTAAAATATGGCTTCAACTGCCCAATAAAGTATCCTGTCAATACACGTCAAGAGTGAAAGTATTATAATGTCTCTTTAAATATAACATCGGAGATAACGCTTGCCAACTGGAACACCACGTATGCTGCGCTAATAAAAATAACACAAAGTTCCATAGAGCATACATAGGTTTATATTACTTTTGTTCTTTAAAATTCCTCAACATATATATATATTTCTTGTCATTTAGCATCTATCTTGGATTTGATCTTAGCATCCCAATCTTTGGAAACGACTTAACGTGCTCACGTTACAGAGAATTGACCAATTTTATGTTTCACTGCAGAATATCAAAAACTGTAGTTACGTTTTTAAGTAACAAGAGTGAAAACAAATGTGGTTGGAACAAATGGGATTTGGTCGCATGAAAAGGCAAGAAAACTTGGAAGATCAAATTCTAAAGCACATGGATAGCTGAAATATTGAGTGTCAATTACATGGTTTCGAAATATTTTGTAATTTTACGTGTGAACATACTTTAGTTAGATTCAAAAAAAGAATAACGCGAAAACAAATGTTAGGTGAAAATAACAGAAACTTAGCTGAACGTAAACGAATTAATACAAGGTCGAAACTTGTGGACTCAATTACGGCAATCTTATACTCTGTAGTCATCACATGCAAGGACTTCGTGTAGATGTAGCGTGGGAGACCTTATGCAGTATCTCGGCTATAAACAAATGGTCCAATCAACCAGCTCGTGAATACAGACACGTGCTGACCTGATCCAGAAAAGCAAGTGATGTCAGAAGAAATGAAACAAAAGTGGTTGGTGTCTTGTCACACAAATCTTGACCACGTGGGAAAAAATAAATAAATTAGAAAGGTACTGTAGAATATACACGTACGCAGAAGTTATACATAATTTATTTACTGCTATTACGATGTAAAACTTCGCTCTTGTTATATTTTATGAAATAATAAAAACACTTTAGCATGTTCGAAGCATAACCTTTCCTCTTATCCCCAAATAAAATACATTATAACAACTTAGCATCTTATCCAGAAACCTCTGATCAAATGTAAACTGGCTGTATATATCAGATTTAATATCAATTGTTTGTTTATTTTGAATTTCGCGCAAAGCTACTTGAGGGCTATCTGCGCTAGCCATCCCTAATTTAGCAATGTAAGACTAGAGGGAAGGCAGCTAGTCATCAACACCAACCGCCAACTCTTGAGCTATTTTTACTAACGAGTTGTGAGATTGACCGTAATATTATAACGCTCCCACAGCTGAAAGGACATGTTAGGTGAGACGGGGATTCGAACCCGCGACCCTCAGATTACGAGTCGAACGCCCTAACCCACCTGGCCATGCCGGGCCTTTACTAATGCTATAACTACTCTGAATTTTTTTTTCTAATGCTATATAAAAGAACACGTGTTGCCACGAGTAGACTAGATCTTCACTACAATCTTATATTTGTTTACTGTATTGCTCAAGCTGCTATAATATAAATACCTATTAAATAACGTTAGGTGACAAGTCGTACTCAAGTGAAGCTGTGAGTGCTCATAAACTTCTTACGTTGGAAAACATCCGAGAATTCTGCTGTTATCAGAATTTAAAAAAACTTTTCTCAGAGAAAATTACCATAACTACGTTTCAAACCCAAGGTATTTAAACTCTGTATGCTACTTTCAGAGTCGTGCTCATGATTTATACTATCTCACCGAACCTCAACACGTTCTTTTGGCATAGCATCCTGTAAACTATGGCGCTGAAAATCTTTAATACTTTGTACTAACACTACTTGTTATTTTAATACGATTAATCACGAGGCATGTCTATTCCTAACTGATGTTGAATAAAGTTATAGTTAAATCTGTAAAGAAAGAGAACACTGACTGAACGTACAAACGTCATTAATAAACAAAGTCTAAACGACCACGTATTATTGCCTAGCTTGTTCAGGATCTAAGTCCAACAGTCAAATAATTACAAATATGCTAATACTGAATTTTCTTTGAAGATAACAAGTACAACTTAGCCCGTGTGTCACGTTACGCCACAACACGTAGACAA
>NC_134830.1:806445-870957 GCF_004210375.1 Tachypleus tridentatus | reverse complement strand
TACACAATACCAAATGAAAGGACAACTATGGGAAAAAAAGTAAAATTTCGAGTGGAACGGAAGACTTGGAAGGAGTAACATTAAAAGATGAGAACAAGAGATGACTGAGTTACCGTTTGACAACTGGGCTTCTTAGACAGATAGGACGACACCGACACTGGCTTCTTTCAGCCGATAGCTAACACTGACACTAAGCCTTCTTCAGACGATAGCTAACACTGACACTGAGCCTTCTTCACACAAGATAGCTAACACTGACACTAAGTCTTTTTCAGACGATAGCTCAACACTGACACCAAGCCTTCTTCACACGATAGCTAACACTGACACTAAGCCTTCTTCAGACGATATTAACACTGACACTAAGCCTTCTTCAGACGATAGCTAACACTGATACTAAGCCTTCTTCAGACGAGCTAACACTGACACTGAGCTTCTTCAGACGATAGCTAACACTGACACTAAGCCTTCTTCAGACGATAGCTAACACTGACACTGCTTCTTCGACGACTACCACACTGAGCCTCTCCAGACGATAGGGACAGCTAGTCTCTAGGTCTCCTTTCCTGTCTTGAGCACGGGTTAAGACGTAGGTTTTACGTTTGATATGCAGGTCAAGAGATCTATTCCATTTCAAAACTATAAACAAATAGAACTGGCGGAAAAGGATACTGGTAGAATGGAATAAAAGGCGTGTGTTTGAACTCTCTTGACCTTGTCCAAGCTTGGAGTTTTATAATGTTCACTGATGTCACTTTTTTCGCGCAACCATCGATAAGAAGAAAATAATAGAGTATTTCGTAAAACTAATAGAAGCTTACGTTACATATTTTGAACAAAACGACAAGAGTGGTTTTTTGAAAGACATCTCCGCCAGGGGATCAGGTTTAGGCTTGTTTGTTTGATATTTCGCGCAAAGTTAGAGGCTATTTGCGCTAGCCGTCCGTAATTTAGCAGTGTGAGTAGTATTACTTATCAACAGTGAGATTGGTTATAAGACACCACGGTTTAAAGGGCGAGCATATGCGACGGGGATTCGAAACCGCGACCTAAGATTACGCGTTGAACGCCTTAACCCACCCCATACTGGGCCCTTCAGGTAGCATTTGTATCTGAGAGATGCATACCTCTCCACAATAGAATACCCCGTAATGTCGTAGAAGCTGCTGTTGTTATTGTTGTTGTTTTAAAAAAGCAAAATATATATTATGCAGAAGATAAGGCTTTTTTTATTTGTAAAGTCTAACAAATTACGAAAGAAAATTATCTTTCAAATGCAATTTTCAACTTGGTGAATTTGTGTAAAATTATTTTAGACAGTAGTTTTATATTCCATTTTACCTCCAATGAAAGTATTTAATTATTCTGCCCAGTATTCTTGTGGTCCTGTTAAATATTTTTCAAAATACAAAACAACAAAATAGGCCCGGCATAGCCAGGTGGTTAAGGTCTCGCCTGTAATCTGAGAGTCGCGGGCTAGAATTCCTGTCGCGCCAAACATGTTCGTAATTTCAGCCGTGGGCGTTATAACGTAGATCAAACCCACTATTCGTTGATAAAAGAGTAGCCCAAGAGCGGTGGGTGGTGATGACTAGCTGCCTTCTTTTAGTCTGACACTGCTAAACTAGAAAGCTAGCGCAAATAGCCTTCGAGTAGCTTTGCGCAAATTCAAAAACAAACAAATAAAACAAAAAAAGGCTTAGTTGTTTTATTATACCTGTCAGTAGACATTTGTTTGTCTATAAGTGTTTTAATGTAAAGAACTACAAAGGCGTAGTTCTGTATGTTGTGCACTTGCTAAAAAATAAAACATTTGTTTGGCCAAAAGTGTTTTCAGTGTACGGAACAAGATAAGCCTAGCGTTTTTTCATTGTATACCTGCTAACAAAAGTATCCATTTGGCAACAACGCACAGAACAGGAAAAGCTTAGTCTATGTATTGTATACCTGTTGACAAAGAAAAAAACGGTTAATTTATCCATAAATCCCGTTAGTGTTTATCATACTAGTATGTAAAGAGTTCTCAGTTGCCTGAAGTTGCTACAGGTTTAACAGAAGACTAATTTTAACTTTTATCCATCTTCACACTCTATGGCCGCCAGGAGGTATCCATGAAGTGCGCCTCTACAAAACTAGATTAGATTATTGAAATTTCTTGATACTGTACTTCGTAGAAGACGAAAGTTAACCAATAAAAGAGAGTCTTACAAATAGAAATTCCAGAGACAGTAAAAATAGATGTACCAATTTTTTCTATAAACATTAATATGTTAAAGAGACAAAGGTAGTAAAATAACACCAAACTTTTAAATTTCTTCATTTCACACCCAACTTTGAACAGCATTTTTAAACCCCAGAACTACTAATAGGATACAGCCCCATCGAATTTTAAAGACATTTTGTAAAACTATTTATGCACGAAACTATTTGTCGGTTCGATGGTCCGTACCACAATATGTGTGAATGTGTTTCCTTTAGCAAAGCCACATAGGACTATTTGCTGTGTCCACTGACGTGAACCGATCCCTACTTTTTAACGTTGCAAATCTGTAGACTTATCGCTGTACCCAGGTGGGAGAAACATATTATAAACATTGCAGTTAATTAATATTGGGTTCCATTCTATATTTTACCAAATGAATGATTTTCAGCCTTTTTTTTTCTGTTTGCAGAAGCTCAGTATTGTGCAATATTTGGGCCAGAAGTCAACAACAGGAAAAAACAAATTGGTAACTTGCTGATGATAGGATGATAAAGTTACACGCTGCAAATCATATGACATCACGTGTAAACCAATTAGAGGTCGAATGTGTAATGTCGACCACATGGAGGATTATATTAAACAAATATTAGCCTGGTGGTCGTGACACTCGACTCGATCTGAGGGTCGCGAAATGGAATCCAATCCTGGCACATTGTCGCCCTTTCAGCGATAGAGGCGCTATAATGTGACGGTTAATTCCACTTTTCGCTGGCAAAGATTAACGTAAGAGATGGGAGTGATTGATGTGTTGTAGTTGTATCCTTCTAGTTGATCACTTCAAAATGATGGGCGACAAGCACACAATCCTTGAGTAGCTTCCACGGCATTAGAGCGAAGCCACAATCGAACATCGGATGATAGCGTTGAAAGTCCATACCGCAGTCTTGCTGATGATCAAAATAAACCAAAAGTAGAGACACTGACAAATCAAAGACCAGAAACCAACAACCCGAATACCAGTTCTCAGTCAAACTTAGTATATTCTCCAACTCGTACGAAATTCTCCCAATACGATACATTATAACAGAATCCTGACTAGAGCATTGAGACTTACCTAGGTTATTTTGCACATAAGGGTTCGATTAGGTTTATTTCTTTCTATACATTTTCAATTCTCTATACTTGACTTAGGTTCACCTTGTGTTAATAAGTCCTTAACCAGTATGACAGAAAATTGACTAGTGTACACTCATTTTAGTTGTATAAATAGCTTTTCATCTGTGGTGTTTGTCCGTATAGAGGAATGTGCTCTCAGTTGCTGAATGAGCCGGTGATAGTGAAACGGTGTTACATGGTTTTGTGGTTGTGCGGGTGTTTGTTTTCTCAAAAAAATACAATCTAAATCCTTCAATGCGTAGTTTTTCGCATGGAATCAATGTATAAATGTTTAATATATGACTATCATAACTACCCTTAACGCCTAAGATCCACAGAAAGAGGAAATGACGTCATATTTTACCAGCCTGAGCGACGCCTGTAATTGGTTCAAGTGGCTATAGAGTCTGGTGAGCTGACAGAGTCCGACTATAAGAGTCTTTAATAATAAATAAAAAATGCTTCCATAATTTCTTTCTTTTGATATGATATATATAAAAAACGGTAAAGTACGTAAATCGATTGACTTTATTAGTTTTTATTTGTTTGTTTATTTCATGATTTTTGCGCATAGTTGTACCAAAACTGTAGATAAACAGTCATTTCCAACTTTAAACATCCGCCACACAGGTCTCCTGTAGAACAGTCTTCGGATCTACAACGCTATAATCAGGTATTTGATTCCCTTGGTGGACACAGCAGAGAGCCCGATGTGTCTTTGTTATAAACAAACACACACAAACACAACCACTATTTATTTCTGGATTACCAGTTTCACCGAATAATGAGATACACCACTCCTATCACGCACCCACGACGTTTCCAGAGGGCGCCACACTGTGAAGCGTTAACTCTTAGCACACAGCCAGAACTGTCAAGACACTTAGCGAAACTGCATAGTTGAACCCAAAGTTATATTGAAGAACGGATTGTTTGTCGTGACAATTATAACTTAGGTTTCACATAATCGTACAAAATAATCACGGTCTTCAATGGACAGCGTAAAAGTTCGGTGTTGTTTTATCAACCTAATAAAATAATAATGCTGTTATGTTATCGAATGACCGATGTAATAACATTGGTAGCGAATGAAATAACCACATTCGTTAACGTAAGAGTTATTTTAAACAAATATTATAATCTGATTTGGGCTTGTTATGAATTTGGCGCAAAGTTACACAAGGGCTATTTGCGCTAATCGTCCCTAATTTAGCAGTGAAAAACTAGAATGAAGGCCACCAACCTACCATCAGCTCTTGGACTACTCTCTTACCAATGAATAGTGGGATTGACTGTTACATTATAACGCCCCTAGATTAGAGCCCGCAATCCGCAGGTTGTAAGTCGAGCGTTCCCTCCAATCTGTAGGTGTTAAAAGATAAATTAAAACCTGAACGAGGTCTCTTAACCTCCACGTATTCATTTATGAGATTCTCCGCAGGTGTTTCTTAGCCACCGTAATTGAATTTCTAACGGGTTTCCATACATTATAAATAGCGCATGCAAATATCTCAATCCTATGTATGCCCCGAACTCTGGGGCCCATACAACTAAGATTCGGGCTTCGATACTGCTGTGGGCGAAGCAGAGATAGCCCATTATTTAGCTTTGGGCTGTACAATAAACGTTAAGGTTTGTACAGCTTAACAAGTTGTTCAAAAGTTGAATGTGCACGAGTTGTTCATTAGCCATATTGAATTAAGCTATTTAAAGACAGAGTGGGCCCCGCACAGGTGGTCAAGGCATTCGACTCGTAATCTGAGTGTCGTGGTTGAATCCCCACACCAAACATGCCCCCTTTCAGCCGTTGAGGCGTTATAATGTGACGGTCAATCCCACTATTCGTTGGTGTAAAGAGTAGTCCAAGAGTTGGCGGTGGATGTCGATGACTAGCTGCCTTCTCGCTAGTCTTACGCTGCTAAATTAGGAACGGCTAGCATAGATAGCTCTCGTGTAACTTTGCGCGAAGTTCAAACCAAACCTTAACGACAGAAAATTCATCAAAATTCTTAATTAATACCAATATGCAAATTACCGATATCTATGACGTTTCACGTCTTTGTTTTTGTACGGCTGGGTGTGGCCTAGTGGCTATCACGTTCTGACTTTGAATCGTTAGCTTCGTGATTAATATATCAGTGTAATCCACACTTTGGAGACATGATAAGTTGTGAAAGCGACTGGTCAAATCCCGATATTCGATCAAATAAGAGTAGCCGAAACGCTGGCGGTGGGTGTCGTTAATTAACTGCTTTCCCTCTGGACTCGCAGTTCAGAATTGAGGATGGCATCCATCTGGAGCTTTGCTCAAATAAAGAAATCCCAACAGAAAATAAATTATCCTATCACGAAGCAACACAATTTTACGATTTCATGATTGATGGAATATTTTCTCTCTAACACTTACCGTTTCAGAAGGACGATTGTTACTTTGTAATGAAAGCGAGGTTTTATCATTCGTTCGTCTGATATAGCTTTATATAATACATGTAATTCAATTTTCTGGTTTGATTTGTTTGTTGGTTTGTTTTGAATTTCGCACAAAGCTACTCGAGGGCTATCTGTGCCAGCCGTCCCTAATTTAGCAGAGGAAAGGCAGTTAGTCATCACCCACCGCCAACTCTTGGGATACTCTTTTACCAACGAATAGTGGGATTGACAGTCCCATTATAACCCCCACGGCTGAAAGCGCGAGCATGTTTGGTGTGACGGGGATTTGATGCCCAGATTACGAGCCCAGCGCCCTAACCACCCAGCCATGCCGCGTCGATTGTAAAATCCATCCTGTCGAGATTGGTGACTAGTTGTTTTAGTTGGTCTGGTTGTTGCTCAGTGCACGACTACACAATCGGATGTCTGTTCTCAGGTATCGAAGTCCGATTTTAGCGTTGTAAGGCCTCAGAGCTATCGATGAGCCACTATAAGTAGCACCACCCGAAACTTTTCAAAATATTTTTCTTCTTCTGAGGTGTGATTTAATACATTGAGGTGTATTTATCGTTTGAAGACTGAGATAGTTCTTTAAAAGTCTCGTATTGATTGTACTGATAGCCAAAGTTCGATATTTTCTTTATCGGATCTTCGGAAGACGGTAGCTGAATAAATGTTCTGTGTTTTGGTGTGAGCCTTTTGAAAGCCTTTTATAATTGGTTGACGTATTTTATACAAATCAATGGGGAATCAGTTAGAAATATGAATATTTTTGATGCGAAGAAGCCACAGAATTTCTAAACTCTCGGCTGATAAAAAAAAAACTTATTATATGATAAAACAAACAAACCTGGAGATTTGTGTACAGCTGTACCTTGCTAAAAACTCGGGCCTTCGGTTTACGTGTGTCTCTTCCGTTTGATCTTGACGCAATTTAACGCCTCTGGTCCCCATCATATTCGATTTCCGGCTGCACAAGAACTCATGCCGTCAGCCCGAAGCACTCCATACGGAAGATGATAAGTTAACGTTTCCCGTAGCAAACATCCGGACCGATCAGTAGCTACAGACCTAAACTGATCTATCTACGTGGCGAAAGGTGTGTTATTGAAGTGTTCTCTTAGCTCGGGGTTATGTACTCTGAAATCAATAGAATTTTCTCGACTTTGGTAAACGTACGCTGTTACAGTGTTCGCTCGCCCGCGACATCCTCTCTCCGTGTCTGACGACATTGAAACAGACAAAAGACAGGGTCGATAGAGTCGTCTTCGCCTTCGGCTGTGTTGGTGGCTCAAGCGTTGTGGATAGTTCTTGAATATAATAGGTTTTAGAACAAATACGAGGGAAGTGAGAGCCGTGTTGTACGACAAACAAACCATATTGTAAAAAATTCGGGCTTTCTCTTTTGTCTCTCTCTTTGTTTATTGGCTCAAGATTTAAATACATTTCTATGCACTAAATTATAGTCTAAATGATGGATAGAAGAAAAAAGTCTTAGGGCACAAAGAAAGTTTGTTTGTTTGTTTTAGAATTTCGCAAAGGTACTGAAGGCTATCTGCGCTAGACGTCCCTAATTTAGCAGTGTAAGATTAGGGGAAAGGCAGCTAGTTATCACCCACCGCCAACTCTTGGGCTACTTTTTGATCAACGAATAGTGGGATTGACCGTAACATTATAACGCACCCACGGCTGAAAGGGCGAGCATGTTTGATGCGACCGGGATTCGAACTCGGATTACGAGTCGAACCCTCTAACTAGCTTGGCCATGCCGGGCCACACGAAAACAGAAAATTAAAGTAAACTTCAGTTCACGGCGACGTGGTAAAACGAGCCCGAATGACGAAGAAGTCGAAAGTAAAAAGCCGAAATCTGGACAGCTATAAAATTGTGTTAAAGGAAAGAGACTGACGCGTGATTGTTTATTAAAACGTTTCGTGCTGTTGATAAAAAAAGTCTGAATTGTTATTTTGAAATAAGCACAAAATTACACAATGGCTGTGCTCAGGGCACGCACAGTTCAACCCATTCCCGTCTACTCCACCGCTGAGACCAGTGTCCAACATTATCGTTCCAGGCGAAAACCTGGGTTGAAAACAGAGTTTGAGGTTTAGTTCTAGCCTTGTCCACTCCTACCCTCAGGTTTGCTGATATTACTTGTTAAGGTTAATTCTTGTCAGGGTTGTGTATTTTGTTAATATTATTGGTTGGGGTTGTTTGAAAATTGTATATACCAGAATAAATCTTCCTGCCCTTCACGTGCTTCAACATGTACTTTTGAGAACATTTATTTTAAAATATTAAATAATTAAATATGTCCACTATCATGCTTTGATTTTGAAAACAAGTGTTACACGATCAGCAAACTGGCTAACACTCATTTACTGTAACTACCACCCTGACTAATATATTGTATCCACTAACATTGGGTTCATCACTTCTTCGTTCATCTTCTATATTCACAGCCACTGGTTAATATTCAGTTGCGTACATCACAGCATCCAATATTTAATTATATCTACCAACGTTATTGACATTCAGTTATAATTAATAACATTTGGTTTATGTTCCATACACAACCACTGGCTGATATTCAGTTACTGTATTCACACCAAAGAGATAATATTCAGTTATCACATGTACCAACACTGGATTGTATTTAGTTGCTGTGGAACTATCCATCAACACCTCTAGTTTAGAGAACTTTATAATGAAAATTGATACTGTTTTGTATGAAACTAGTTATTAAAGAAACATAAACTAAACATTGTAGAAACTCTCTGCGCTATACGAAAGAAACAGTTGAGAGAAGACACTCTTTTGTAAGAGCAACAACAACGTTTGAAACTGCTCTTTACTCACAGAAAGAGAATATGGAGAAACGATGTAGCTACAATCATAGTTTACCAAAACTATCACATTAGTTTCAGTACCTTTCAGTGAAAAGTCTGATGACTTATAACAGAACAAACCACGTTTCAATATTCGTGGTAGACACAGAACATTTCTATTCAATTCTCTACTCCTTACTATTTAAACAGCATTTTATTTGTCAATTAAATATGTGTTATGTGTGTTCGAAGTTTGAACGTTTCAAACACAAACATTTGACTCTTGTTATATTTATGCTAATTCAGGGTTTAGTTAGACATTTAAGTATTATGGGATGGTTTTATTCTGTCTGAGTATCACACAAAATATATTGGTATTAATAGGTCCATTGTCAGCTCTGATTCAAGAACAGCGACAAAAGATCAAAAGCTAACTACAGAAAAATTCATTCAAAGCACATTAAGACTATATTATTTTAGTTATGGAGTGCACACTGGTGTATAAAGGTCATATTTACACCATAAACAAACGTTCTTATAACACCAAAATTTGAAACTTTGAACCCCTTTTGGGGCCCAGCATGGCCAGATGGTTAAGGAATTTAATTTTTAATATGAGGATTGCGGGTTCGAATCCTCATTCCACCAAATATGCTCACCCTTTCAGCCGTGGGTGTATGATGTGACGGCCAATTGCACTATTCGTTGGTAAATGATTAGTTCAAGAGTTGGCGGTGAATGGTAATGAATGGGTACCTTCCCTCTAGTCTTACACTGCAAAATTAGGGACGGATAGCGCAGATACCCCTCGTGTAGCTTTGCGCGAAATTCAAAACATACCAAAGCAAACCCAGTTTTGGTTTAGTCAAATTTGCCTTTTTTAAAGTGTTTTCTTGCAAGTTACTGGTTTACATTTATGATCAATGCACAAATACTGGCACATTTACGTTCGAGTAAATCAGCGGAGTTCGATTCCAGTTTTAGACCATCTTTATTAACCATGTACACAAGTTAATTCTATTTCCCGCAAGGCTGCTGGAGGCGTAACTAAATTTAGTTGACAAATCATGTGAGAAAAGATCGATTTTCACCACTGATTTCCGAGATCAAATGACTTATTTGCTCTTTTGATCACCCATACATCACTGGAATGCTACACCTAAACTGTACTAAGTCTGGTGAGATTAGCAAAGAGTAGTCCAAACTGACCGGTTGGTTGTATTAACTTTCCTTCTAGTCTTCAAACTTGGGAACAGCTAGTGCATCTCTTACGTAGCTACGAATTTCAACAAATCATATAAACCGAGTAAAGAGTAAAGAATTTTACAGAACACGCTTATATTACAGGTTTGTTTCTGCGTAAGCACATGGCTACAAAGTGAACTGTGCGCTGTCACTTCTATGGGTATCGAAACCCGATTGGTATTATTAGCTCCGGTAGTGCTGAGCCTTCCTGATAGGGTATTGCGACTGAAGATTGTTTACCCTTTACCCTGAGAGGTTAATTTGTTACACGCTATTCGAAAATAATAATGATAAACCCTTACTGACGCGGCAAAAAAAAGAATTAAAGCTCTATTAAAGCATAGTTAGTATTAATTTGTCTTGCAGTAGGTTGAAACGTTTGTATGTTTTCGTATCCCAAACCACATCAGGCAATCTGCCGAAAGTTGAAATGAACAAAGAAGTTATGAACCACGATAACTTAGGGTGATTCTTATTCCATTCGGATTGATTGTGAAGCAGAAGTAGTAAGGGGAACTTGAAATTTTCAATCTGAACCTCGTGGACCTGTTAGGTTCAAGTGCAACTTGCCCCAACTTTGAGCTATTTATCAGCAGGAGGGGAGAGGCAGTAACAGACGCTACAAGGACTTTATCGGCTCTTTGAACCGAATAATGGGATTTACCGACATTTTATTAAGTGATCACAGCAGAATATGCGCAATAAACATCATTCTTTTGATCCTCATACCGATAAGATAACCAAATCAACGAAGCTAAGCCTAACTAGTGTAAGGTATTTATTGTTATATATTTAGTTTATAACCTATATTTGTTATTATGCTTGTACGTACATTGTTGTTGTGTATTGCGCAAGTAGCGCCTGTTCTCTAAATGTGTAAAAGATTCTTGAGAGCAAAATCAACACGTTTTCGAACATTGTTTAAAATTCGAGAATATCGTGTGATATATAAAAAATAAGTCAACACGAGACGCCAAGAGACAGTTTTATATTATTGGTCAGCTTCAGTCAGTATACTATAAGCCTCGGAAGCTACAATTATGATTAACGCCTATCAATCGGAAATTACAGAATTTGATCAGGGACGTTTAATGGTTTCGAACATTACAAACCGTTCTCACGTGAGTTAACTTAAACGTTATATTTCTAGAAGACATTAAATATCTTCCTCTGAAAAGTCAATGACGAGAGACCAACCAATCTAGCTAGCTTAAGAGGTGTAAAATACAAATTCAGAATTAATGTGCTCGTCGTGGTCCAGGGTCTCATTAAAATTATAAGTACTAGACCAGATAGAAAACTCAATATAGTTCGTAAGTTTGTAAAACTGTTGTATATAAACCAATATTGACGGCGTTAAGCCTAACTAATAAGAAAAATCATTTTTTTTACTAGGACCAGAAACCTACTGAGTCGGAATCACAAAAGTAGGATGGATTGAGTATGGTTTGGTTTGAAAGCTCGCGCAAAGCTGCACGAGTTATCTGAACTTGTCGTCCCTAATTTAGCAGGAGCATAGAGAGCAGTAGAATCACCCACTCGCCCAAATTGTGGGCTGCTCTTTTTTTTAAATAACAGTCTGTTTGACCATCGTATTATAATTCCTCAACTACCAGCGCGATCATGTTTGGTGAGACAGGTTTGGACCCGCGATTTTCAAATCACGAGTCAAACGTCCTCATTTTTCCTTCAGTTTTCTATTATTGGTGTGTCATTTAATGAACTTGCCCGATTTCATCCGAAATGGTAGCATTGACCTGGAGGTGTTTACATGGGCTGAGAAGTACTGATCTAGAGGTTACACTGCATGAACATTTTTATAAGGACGTAGCCACTAGCTCAGTACGTGTGGTCAATTGGCTGTAAGAATGAGACTGCCCTTTTCTAGCTTGCCAAAGCTATCATTAAAACATGCATTTGCCAGTTTCTCAGTCTATTTTAATACGATGTCCTGAACTTGTACTTTATCATGAAAATGGGACTATAATTCACGATGTTTCAGCTGATACAAAACTAAGGCATAAAACTATCAGCTATGGAGAAATATTAAATACAAAGTGTCAACGTACTTTTAGATGTTTTACTGAAACTGAGCTGATCAGTAACTTTAAGATTAACTTGGTCTGTTGTGCTTTCATTTGACGTATGCGTGTATATAAAAGTCAAACTATATATATATATATCAAAATAATTGTTTTTTAGATTACGTTACAAGAAAATCAAAATGTTTTACAATTCCTACAATGTAATATCGACACCAAGATTAATCAACTGTAAAATCAGGGGTTCGATTTCTCGGTGGACCAGCAGATAGCCCAATGTGGCTTTACAAGAAAACACTCACACACACAAATTTAATACACTGCTGGCCAAAATCTTAAGGCCAATGAACATAACGAAAAAAAATATGCATTTTATGTTGTTAGACTCAACCACTTATTTGAGTAGAGCTTGAAAGATGAAAATAAAATAAAACTTTTAGCATTTAATAGAAAAATGTGAACACCTATGAAATTAGCCTAAATACTAACTGATCAAAAGTTTAAGACCATGTCCCATACAGGGTAGGAATGTGCCCAACAAAAGGTCTCAGTAGTGAGTTGCACGGCCGTCATTGAAAATAACTTCAAACTCGTTCGACATATTGACACGATATGCAGAAGGCTGGCTGGAATTTAATGGTAAGTGGTGAAGATGGTTTCACGAAGATCCACTGTTTGAATTGACGTCCATTTCTATAGACTTTCTTGCCATCCACCTCCAAACATGGAGGCTCAATGGGTTCAGTCTACAACACCATGTAAAGTCCTTTGTCTTGCGGGCATTTCGTGATTGCAGCGTTGTCCCTGAAAGGTCCAGTCATTTCCACACAAGCGAGGGCCTTCAGTCAATAAGGATGGCCTCTCCAACATGCTAGTGTAGCCAGCTACTGTTTGACGCCCCTGTATAACCTGAAGCTCCAATGTTCCATCGAAGGAGAATGTCCCCAGATCATGATGGAACCTCTTCCACTGTGTCGTAGAAAATGTCTCGGGGTGGGATATCCTTATCGTGCCAGTAAAGTTGGAAGTCATCTGGACCATCCAGGGCAATTTTTTTCATCCAAGAACAAAACCTTTTTTTCCACTTTCTACGTCCCATGTTTGGTGCTTCAGCAAAGTTTAACCGAGCTGTTTTGTGTTGTGGAAGGAGGTGCGTATTTTGGAAGACGTTTACGGTTTTTAAAGCCTTTCTCTCAGATACCGTCTTATTGTTCTTGAGCTGCATTATGCGTCCGTAAGGGCCTTAATGTGGTTCAACTATCGGTTGGTGTCTTGCCGGACAACCCGTCGAGTCCTCCTGCTCAACGGCGGTGAAACATTATTGGGCCGACCACTTGAAATCCTCGTTCCGTATCCCTTAGATCTTTTAAGATATTTGTAACAGTTTTATTACACCCAATCTCACCAGCGATGACACGTTGAGAGAGACTTTGCTTTTGCAGCTCGACATTTCTCCCACGTTCAACTTTTAGCCTTTGCCATGTTTTTTTACCCAATGTAACACAGGAGATGTTGACAACGCTAATGCTTGAACACAAATGACTAAATTTCGTTACGTGTTTACCGATTAACGCTTCTGTTTCAGTATGGTCTTAAACTTTGACCAACTAGTATTTAGGCTAATTTCATAGTGTTCACATTTTCCTATTAAATGCTAAAAGTTTTTTATTTTATTTTCCTTTCCTTATTTTCATCTTTCAAAGCTCAACTCAAATAAGTGGTTGAGTCTAACAACGCAAATATATATTTTTTTCTTTATGTGTGTGTGTGTTTGTGTGTTTTTTATTATAGCAAAGCACAGCTATCTGCTCAGCCCACCGAGGGGAATCGAACCCCTGATTTTAGGGTTGTAAATCCGGAGACTTTTCTTTATGTTCATCGGTCTTAAGATTTTGACCAGCAGTGTGTACGTGTCTTAATAACCAATCTGAGAGGAAACTCACCAAGAACAAAAAATATTTTTTTTTTTGAAATTACACGAAATAAAGAAACCTCTTCTGTCCACTGGTTGTAAGACACATTTCAACTATTGAGTAGGAGATGAAAAAATCGAATATCACTTTTCTACGACACTTCTTATAAAACGACAAGTGTCAATCAGCGAGAACTTTGGAAGCAGAATGGTGGCATCCAACGGAAAAAAATCCCAGCTGCAAATTAGCAAACCTGAAATCTCTGTTTTACTAGATGTATCAATTGCATTGAAAACCAAACATTTTTTACTGACACTGTATTACAGTGCCCCTTTGTTTGAAAACATATGCAGAGAATTTTCCTTATTGAAATAATAAATGGAATAAAAAGACGCTTTTAACGGTCCACTAGACAATCACATTGGATAGACCCGCTCTAATTCAAGCGAACTGGGTTGACTAACATATGTATACCTTCCTATTCATCACTGAATATAGGAGACTGAATTGCTTCAAAGACATCTGCTAGCTTTATAAAGAAATAAGTGGTGATGATGGTGATGCTCTAGATGAAACAAATAAAAAAAAGCGAAACAGGTAAAATTAATGGTATGAAAAGACATCTTATAAACAGTAATATATATATATATATGTATTACTAAGTGTTGACTAAAGTTATAATAAGTTCTGTGAAACAAGTTATGTGACCTCAGATTTATAAATAAGTATCCGCGCAGGAACAAAAGATTCAGTACCAGTTTCCTGTATGATGGGTGTAGATAGTGTCATTTTTATATCTAAGATTATTTTTCTTCCATTGTAATTACGGCCGTATTTTGAAGTATCGGAATAGTTTTAGTTTTGGGATACAATTTGGTCAACTCCCCTCATGTTATTCTTATGGTAGGAGAAAGACTGCCCAAATGAAGGCACCATCTTGGAAAACAACTCGGCCAAAATAGAACTAGATGTTAACATAAAAAACCAAGCTGATGGACTATAACCAAACCAACGACAGCTCAGCTTCCTAGAACCGAACCTTTGGGAAACGTTAACACCTTACCACTTAGGTAGTGTAAGATTCACAAGATGGGCAGGTAAAATAAAGCCAAGGATAGAGTTTGAAAGCTTTAAGAAAACGATTAAAAATCCAAGCAAAAAAAGCAAAAAAAAGTAACAATACAAATAAAACAAAAGTAACACAATAAGTAACAAACGTAAATCATCAATAAGTAACAATAAAAAAGTAACAATAAGCAACCACCAAAAAAGTAACAATAAAATAACAGTAACAACAAAAGTAACACCAGTAACACCAAAAGTACCAACAATAAGTAACAAAAGTAACACATAATAAATCAGTCACAAAAAGCAACAATAACACAAAAGTAATCAAAAGCACCAAAAAAAGTAACACAAAGCAATCAATAATAAGTAACAAAAGTAACCAAAAGTAATCACGTAAAAAATCAACATTTAACGAACGTACCAAAAAGTGAACACAATAAGTAAATAAAAAAGTAACAATAAGTAACACAAAAAAGTAAATAATAAGTAACACAAAAAAAGTAACACAAAGTAACACAAAAAAAATCAGAATTTTAATTCCAATGAATTTACGGATGAGAAACATGAAATGTCGTCACAAAACAACTCTACATAAATTTCAGGAATATGTTAACAGCTACTTCGTAATATTCTAAGCATCTAACGAGAACATAATAAGGTAATAATCGAGCAGGCCCAAGAGTCTGTTGGCGAAATACGATGCAGAAAGTAGGGTTAAATAAAATACACCTTACAGCATCCAATATCACCAGGCAGTCTCTGACGTGGAACAATATGGTAACCAAAAGAGAGGCAGACCTTAGAACAGTTGACGAAGAGGCAAAACCAAAGAGAAGTCACTTGAGAGAATCAGAACAGACAACCCAGAATCAGATTCGTCGATGGGTTATCTTTTATTACTTAAGTCAGTAATTACGTAGGGTCACGTTGTGTTTTGTTTGTTTTTTAATTTCGCACAAAGCTACTCTGAGGGCTATCTGTGCTAGCAGTCCCTAATTTAGCAGTGTAGGACTAGAGGGAAGACAGCTCATCACCACCCAATCGCCAACTCTTGGGCTACTATTTACCAACGAATAATGGGATTAACCGTCACATTATAACGCCTCTACGGCTGAAAGGGCGAGCATGTTTGGTGCGATGGGGACTCGAACCGGCGACTCCAGAATACGAGTCGAATGCCTTAACCCACTTGGCCATGCCGGGTCATGATGCGCTGACAGCCCCTGAACGGAATATATGCTGCGCAACATTACTGTGCATACCTTTGGGACAGATGAAACACTGGGGAGCATTGTGATGTCCGGGGATGGCACACAAATATTACTATAGTCTAAAGTGTTCTAGTCAATAGTATGCATTTGAATAAATATACACTGTTTTCGATACCACTGTAAATACAACGTTTTGTGGTTAAATATTCAAAGCATTGAAAGACATCTTTGAGAGAGAATATGAGGTCTTCTGTGACTTGGTGGTTATGGAGCCCACTTGTAATCCATTTCTGTGGTTTGAATCCCATCTCCAAACTAGCTCGCTCTTTTCATCCACTGGAACGTAATATATGATGGTCAACCCACTTTTCGTTGGTGAAGTGCTCAAAACTGTCAACCCTCTGGCCTGTCTCTTCAAAACTAGGACGGCCTAGCTCAGAGAAGGTTAAGTTTGCTCGAAATTCGACTAATAAAGAAACCAGAGTGAGTAACACGTTGCTATTCGAATCATCTGTGCACTTCATTTGAGCTCTAGTGTTCTACCATCGTTCGTTCAGAATTTATAAACGTCTCAATTTAATAGTGAAATCCAGGAAACCCAATTAAACAAGATGGTGAACGAACACTTTGTGGTTTCAATAAATATGCATAAGCAGTCAAAAGTTTCAACCTTCGGTTTGGAGTATTCAGTATATCACCGACACCAAATTTAACGCAACCAAGTTTTGCCGCGAATGTTCGTGTGATGTTTGATCAACTGACTTGTTTGTTGTTATTGTTGTGTTTAGATGGGGAATTATGACCCGGCATGGCCAAGCGGTTAAGGCGTGACCCTCGTATTCTGAGGGTGGCCACCCATCCCGCGCAAACATGTTCGCCCTTTCAGGCGTTATAATGTGACGGTCAATCCCACTATTCGTTGGTAAAGAGTATCCCAAGAGTTGGCGGTGGGTGGTGATGACTAGCTTTCCCTAGTCTTACACTGCTAAATTAGAGACTGCTATCACAGAGAGCCTCTGAATACTTTGTGCGAAATTCAAACAAACAAACATACAGGGGAATTAACCTAACTCGATCCAATAAACCTGTTATTGGAAGAAAATAATAACAATAAAACTGTGCGCGTAAGTTCTTAAGTTAGATTCGGAGTGAGTTTTTGTTAGATTCGGAGTGAGTTCTTGTTAGTCTGGAGTATTCCAAGTTAGATTCGGAGTGAGTTCTAAATTACCCTGAGTTCAAGCTAGATTCGGAGTGAGCCCCAAGGATTCTGAGTGAGTTCTTAAGTTAGATTCGAGTATTTTTCATAGCATTTTGAATTACTCAAGTACTATAAACTTTTGTTTGGTTGTGTTCAAAACTCATCGTAAAAAAGGCAAAGATTTCCAAATAATCCCAGGAACAAAAATAAGTAACAATCAGTAGTGATGTCTTATTATGTTGCCCTATTTCTTCAAAGGAAACCAATTTGACTGTTGTTTTTTTATTCTATTTCCCGTATGCATATAGAGCGCTTAAGGGTAAAAGCTCGCGGATGTGTTTGTTATAAGACCTCACGTAACCTCTGCTCCGTTACGTTAACTCTGTCCTTCCATCTTTAGTTTTAATGGATTCTTGATAAGGCCTAATGGATATGTTTGCTCGAACTGGCCCAATGGAGTGTTCTCAGGGACACCGTTTCCCACAAAGCAGGGAGAAATCAGGAGACTGGGAATTTAATCTGGATTATTCTACAGAAACCGTGGCAGCTAAAACTGTTTTAGAAGAGCCCTTCTGCCAAAACAGAAGGTCCTTCTATCGATTCCTGATCAAATATTGGACAAAAACAGACCTTGTTTCATTTGGACAGCGAAGCAAGGTCTGCTGTAGATCACGATTCTTATCCTTGTACACCTGTGTTAAAGCCTACAACACGCACGTTGAACTGTACTCTCCATCTCAAACTTGTCTTTTACTAAAACTGCCACTATTCAGAGGTGTGCTCCAGTGTTCTGGATCTCTACACTACACAAACAATGACCTTTCTTCCACTAATTTTTTTCTAACAATAAAACCACTAATGGTATTTGAAAATAAAGTAATGTAAAGATTTTTTTCCTGATTCGTGTATAGTGAAGAACCTTATCAGTGTTTGTAACTTTTTTCTTTCTAAATGGTCGCTCTTAAACCTCTTGAATTTCACAGTTTTACGTTCAATAGAAAAAAATGTTCTTCTCCGCTGTTACAACACGTACGATATAATCCTTTTGTATTGTGAAGTGTTTATAAACCAATACAAATATATCGAAGCCCTAAATTAATTATATTAAATAAAAAATCAATGTATATTTCTTCATTGAAAACGTGCATATTTTCATTTTTTCAGCTCAGAAATATGATATAAAACATCTTCTCCTATATTGAAAATGATTTTGTAGATGAGCAAAAGCATATCACTTCACTCTAGATTTTCAATCGTTACTTTATAACTAAACTGTTCATTCCATAGATAGTAGACTTAAGCTCTTTCAAGCTGTCCGAACCTTGGGATTAGACCGAAAACACGTCTTATTTGTTTGTTTTGTTTAGGAATTTCGCACAAAGCTACACAAGAGCTACCAGCGCTAACCGTCCCTAATTTATCAGTGTAAGACTGGAGGGAAGGCAGCTAGTCATCACCACCCACTGCCGACTCTTGGGCTACTTTTTTTTAAGAAATAGTGAGATTAACCGTCACATCATAACGCTCATTTCCACTAATCCTTTACTCGTTTGTTTATAATTAAGCACTAACTTTACGACGATCTATTAGACTCTTTGAATTGTAAGTAAGAATACAGAGCCACTGGGGAGATGGGGTCTCCACAGAGAAAGGGTTTCTAATAGCTCAACATTTTGAGGTGTGTGCTGTTCACCAACTACCTTCCTATTGGTTTATCAGTTTCAAGTTAGAAACTCACATCATAGATAGCTATTGTGTTTGATGTAACTTTGGTTGAAAATGTCAAATAAACACAATTTTCATTTTTAATTGTTTCTCTTGTGAATATATTATTGACCATTATTACAACGTCATGAATTAAATTTACTGACTTATACGAAAGGTAAAGAAAACCTTAGTGTATTACGTAATGTCTTTTTCACTTTTGTTGTTAATTAGCCCTACAGCTTATTGTTAAAAAAAATCCGACAATGAATATACCTAATTTAACAGAGCGGTCTAGTTGTGGGAGTATTAATTTATATAACAGAAATTTATAACTATTAAAATGCATTAATTTACTAGTTAGATACTCTCGCTGTAAACGACATTTTCGGCCATAATTCTAGTAGTATCTCATAAGGTAGGCCAGGTTAGATATTAGGATATTACTGAGCTAACTATTTAATATTAAATAATATATTTATAATATCTAATATATTTAAAACATTTTATCAGTATTGTTAATGTGTTAATGAAACTACAATAGAACATACATTGCTTAACCCATTACAAACTAATTCTGTCCTTTGCGCACTGAAACTGATAAATACGTTAAACCTTTATTTAATTTTCCTTAACAATGCCTAGTAAACAAAAAATGACCATAACATGAAGCCACGAATGTAAAAGTTACAGTAATTTTACAACTTACTCTACTGCAGTATTTAGTTCAGTAGCAGGACCACACAGAAAGTTTAGCAAAAAAAAACAAACATTTTGCTTTTTTTTGAAACGCGCAAAACTACTCAAGGGTCCTTTGCACACTAGCTGTTCCTACTTTGAAATTCACGGACTTATCAACGCTACTCACCACTAACTCTTGGACTCCTATACTGCAATAGTAGAATTGATCATTAGTCTATAACGCCCACACAACTGAAAGGGCAAATTCAGAGGGGAATACAAAGCCTACGATCCACTGATTGCCAGTCTAGAGCCCTGAACAAATAACTTTGTTTTCTTGTTTGTAATTAGGCACACTTACATAATGGGATATCTGTACTCTGCCAACAGTGAGTATCGAAAACCGGTCCGCTGACATGCCGCTGAAGGGGGGGGGTAAACAAATAGCAAAACAAGAAGAACACGAGATATTGCAATGAACAGTAAAAAATATTAATAACCCCATAAAAATGGAAAAGTAACTTATTAGACAAACTAATAAGTTGTATCCCATATAACTAATCGAACTTTAAATATCTCCCTATACAGGCGTAACCAACAGACTGAGCGGACAGCAGAAAGCATTAGATGAAGTTAGATATTTAGGAATAGACATAATGTGTTAGCGATAATACGTATCTCAGTAAAAATAAGACATTCAAACAGAGATATAAGAATAATTGTCCCTATAATAGGTCCGGCATGGCCAGGTGAATAAGGTACTCAACTCGCAATTCGAGGATCGCGGGTTCAAATTCTTGTCCCATCAAACATGATCGACCTTTTAGTCTTGGGGGCGTTGTAATGTGAATGTTAATCTCACTATTCTTGGTAAAAGTAGTAGCTCAAGAGTTGGCAGTGGGTGGTGATGATTAGCTGCCTTCCTCTAGTCTTACTCTACTAAATTAGGGACGGCTAGCGCAGATAGCCCTCGAGTAGCTTTGCGCGAAATTGAAAACAAACAAACAACAACTCCTTATAACAGCTACACTAATTAAGAGAAACCACTGTAAATACATTATTGATGCATATAAGCACTATTATAATCTGACATTAACTGCAGTTAAAGGTTAAACTAATGGAAGATAAAATTAACATTCATCGCCATACTAAAGCTCTTCGTTATTATTCTATAAAATTAAAGACGTGGGAGTTTTGAGAACCCCATAAATGTAATGCTCCGTTATCGATAGGAATTAAAATGTGTGATAAAATTGAATGAATTTGGCGCTTAAAGTAAGACTAGTGAAACTTCGGTCACGAAAGATGGAAGTAAGTTCACGAGACCTGCCGGTGAAATCTTGATATATAAAACAAATGCTGGAAAGTGTCCAAGGCAGCTAGTCATCATCACCCACGCCAACTCTTGGGCTACTACTTTACCAAAGAATAGTGGGATTGACCGTCACATATAACGCCCCAACGTCTGACATTATTGTTCTTAGGACTAGCTCTTACTTCTTTCATTGTCGACTGCGAGTCTCAATCTGATGGAAAATACGAACTGTAATCAGACAGAGGAACTTCTTTGACAAGTTTCTAAGACAGGTGGCGCTGGTAAATGTTTTCACAAACCATCCACAGACAGCGCTGTATGTGGACGATGACGTCCAAGAACATTGTTAAGAATATGAGAAACACAAACCGTATTGAGCGCTGCAAGTGGACACTAGGTAATACTAGGTCCATTCTCGTTGTGATCCTGAAATTGGTCTGATTGTAAGCTTAAACATGTAAAGTTTCTGTTTTAGACCCTTGAATGATTTCAGAACAATAAAGTTTTTAATATGAGATTTGTTTTCACCTCATTCCACTGTATGTTACTTACCATCTTTAGTACAGTCCACATTGTAACCCATGTTTTAATCTTGTATTGACCCTTCTTTATCAGTGTAGGCACAACGGTCGCGTACCAGGATATGTAAGTGTAACAGCCGCACCGGTGGCATGTAAGGTAACAGCCCGCAATCGTACTGCTATGTAGCGCAACTGTACCGCACCTGCATTACGCATGGTGTAACAGTCGCGCAACCGGTGGTATACAGTGTAACTGTCGCACCGTGGATGTACGTACGCAACAGCCGCAATCAGTGGTACATAATGCGACCGCTTATACTGTGGCACAGGCGTAACAACCGCAACCGGTGGCATGTGCAAGCGCGCAATAGCTGCACCTGTGGTATGCGTAAGGGCAATCAATCGCAACCTGTGATTACGCAAGCGCAACACTCATAATCCGGTGGTATACAGCTGCAAACGAAATGGTAACTGTGGAGCATGTAAGCGTAAACAGTCCGCACCGGTGGTATATTAATGCAATTGTCGCAACCGTGGCGCATGTAAGGTGCAACAACCGCAACTGGTAATACTGCGGCGTAATTGCATCAGGCAACCGTGATTACGTATGCGCACCGACTGCAACTGTGGCATGTATGCAACACCGCACCTGTGGTATGTACGCACTGAAATAACTGGTGGCATGCGCTGCAACAAATGCGACCGGGTGATTACGTAAGCGCAACAACTGTGTAACTGGTGGCGTGTAGCGCAATCAACCGCAACTGCGATTACGTAAGCGTAACATCTGTAACCGCGGTAGTCCCACGTTGGTATGCAGGTGTAACAACCGTCTTGAGTTCACGTTGCTATGCGTATCTCTAACAGATGTACTGTAGTTCACGTTGCTATGTAACTCTAACAGATGTAACTGTAGTTCACGTTGCTATGTAACTCTAACAGATGTACTGTAGTTCACGTCGGTATGTAACTGTAACAGATGTACTGCAGTTCACGTTGCTATGTAACTGTAACAAATGTACTGTAGTTCACGTCGGTATGTAACTCTGACAGATGTAGTGTAGTTCACGTCGGTATGTAACTGTAACAGATGTACTGCAGTTCACGTTGCTATGTAACTGTAACAGCCGTACTGTAGTTCACGTCGGTATGTAACTGTAACAGATGTACTATAAATAATTTCGTTATGATGATTTTCAAGACATTTTATGATACGTGTGTGTGTTTGTCTCAATATTAGGTTTGGGATAATTCTTATCCATAAAAACATTGAGTTTTATTTAATAAACAATTTTATTCCGATATTTTATAACAAGATATACACAAATTAACAAATAACTACATATGATAGTTAAAGTAAATACGAAATACTGTATGTAGCATCTTTACTACTGTGTGAACCTACACTAGTATTTAGTTACCAAGAGGCTAGGCCTAACAAGTTGACGAGTGATTACTTACGAAAGAGCACGCAGCGTTTGTCTCATTCGAACATGAAGTTATAGACTACGTATGGATGGTATTGACAACGGTTGCTATGGTTACCGAACCCTCTTCGTTTATATGATGGAACAATTTACTTTCATGTCGACAATCGCTTACCGTATACGATGTGGACAAGTGAGTAAATCGTCCATACAGTGTACGTTTAAATCCAACAAGCCATTAAAAATCTGTTCTACAAACCTGGAAGTGAACAGTTTTCTACTTTCCAAAGAAGGTGACATTACAAAATACGTATAGCAATAGAATGTTCTCAGTGTTAATTTTCCTTTTTTCCGTATCTAATCAAGAATCATTCACAGAAGAAAAGCGCGTAAAGTCGAACGGTGTTATTGAATTTTAAACTCGTATAATAAACTACAAGGTTCAGTCAGAAACGTTTATGTCTTCAGGTGACTAGTGGTGGTTTTCTGTTGTTTCGTTCAGCCACCTCTTCGCAAATCAGTTTTAGTTCCTAATCTATAAGTACCCACCTAGGCCTTATTAAGATTTCTAAGTTTTCCTATTGTAGTTAAATAACCATAGAACAAAATTGTTTACATCTGAGCCCACCGGCAACAAAAGACCCAACACTCGCCTGCTCACCCACTCCACAAACACGCGAGCACGCGTATACATTTGTAGTAATTAAAGGTCCTGTACGGTGAGAAATCTCTGAATATTTAACATTGTAAGAACTGAAGCAAATGTCATTTCTTTTACACCTATTACACATCTACAACAAAACTATTAAGTAACAGTGATTACACTGGGAACACTTTTCAGTAACTTTGAGTTGCATTGGATATTTTAACTGATTCTGAAGGAGTTTTAGGCGCTGATTTCAAATCTGAAATTAGTTTTTTCTCTACAAGCTCTAGTTTGTATGCAATTTGAGGTTAATGAAATTGTACAAATGTGAACTTGCGTAAACCATGTATAAGCATTTTCACGTCCATATGTATAGATAGCTTCTAATATTTTGATCATTCTTCTTTTGTTTCAGATCAAACATGGCTTCCAAAAATAGATATCATTGCAGAAACAAGCCTGATGCATTCTGCTACATATGTGGATGCTACACACTCAATCGTCAGAGACGTAACATATCCTCGTTCGTCAAGCATGCCTACAAGGCATATTTTGAAGTTCATCTTGGTGATCAAGACAAGCAATGGGCTCCTCATGTTCTATGCCACAATTGTGAGGAAATGCTTCAAGACTGGACCAAAGGAAAACGCAATGGTCTGCCTTAAAAAGAAATAAAATGTCAAATTGCATAAAATCTGTAGCTTGCAGACAAAAACCGACTTCAGATTTGAAATCAACACACTCAAATTGACTATTTGAAAGGTATTTTTTTAAATGCAACAAAATGAGTGTTCCCCAGTGTTATCAAAGTAATAATAAACCTTAGCGACAATTTCTACTTATTATAAAATATTTGATACAGAAGTAATATGGTTATTATAACTAAAACAAACTCTGAAAAATAAATAATCCAAATTATAAACATATTTATTAATTCCCTTTAAAATTCAGGGTGACATTCTGACAGATAACGAATATCGCAAGATAAAACCAGGTGGTTTCTTTAAAAAGGTCAGGGTAACTTTCTGACAGATAACGAATATCGCAAGATAAAACCAGTTGGCTCCTTTAAAAAGGTCAGGGTAACTTTCTGACAGATAACGAATATCACAAGATAAAACCAGTTGGCTCCTTTAAAAGGTCAGGGTAACTTTCTGACAGATAACGAATATCGCAAGATAAAACCAGTTGGTTTTAACCCAGGTATTGTGTACGGGGTTCTAAAGATAGACTATGCTAAGACCAATTGTTTCTCACGCAATCACAAAGTAGCTAAAACCTGATTTACTTATAGTGCCATTACTCGAAAATCAATACATCATAAGTTTAAGTTATCGTTCAAGAAATACATTTTAATAACGGAGATTATAGATGCTAGTTCTGATATATTGTTTTGTATACTAACACAAAATTAACTTTTTATTAAATATAATATTTCTTCAACAAATATTTGAAAAACTTATTGTTTGGTAATACTGTTAAACAGGTTGATGGTGTTAGAAAAGTCTAAACTTGCTCTATCACCTACTAATTTCTTCCTAAATCACCACACCTTGAACGTGTTGATATAAACTCTAGATATGCTAAATAATTGCTAATTTGTTCCTATATCAAAATATCTTGATGGTGTTAATATAAAGTTTTGACTTGCTAAATCATTATTAATTTGTCCCTAAATCATCAGCTAAGACCTTGTTTAAAGTGTTGGTATAAAGCTAAGACTTGCTCCATCATTTACTAATTTGTTCTTAAATCATCACACCATTGAAGGTGTTAACATAAAGTTTTGACTTGCTAAATCATTATTAATTTGTCCCTAAATCATCACACCTTGAAGGTGTTGATATAAAGTCTAGACTTGCTCCATCGTTTACTAATTTGTTCTTAAATCATCACACCTTGAAGGTGTTACAAAAGTCTAGACTTGCTCCATCATTTACTAGATTGTTCCAATATCATCTCACCTTGAAGGTGTTGGTATAAAGTCTAGACTTGCTCCATCATTTACTAATTTGTTCCTAAATCATCACACGTTAAAGGTGTTAACATAAAGTTTTGACTTGCTAAATCATTATTAATTTGTTCCTAAATCATCACACCTTGAAGGTGTTGGTATAAAGCTAAGACTTGCTCCATCATTTACTAATTTGTTCCTAAATCATCATATCATGATGGTGTTCAGATAAAGTATCTACATCTTGATGACGAGAAAACGCCTTAAAATAAAAAAATATATTTCAGAACGACTGGTGTGGATATTAACACTTATATTCATAAGGAGAGAACAACGTTTCGACCTTCCTAGGTTATCTTCTGTTTAAGAAGAAGAGAGTTTATACAGACAACAGATGTACACACTTCTTGGTGTTGAGAGTATAAACGTGTACGCGATTGTAGGGGCGTTGTAGTTGGATGCTAGGTTAGTAATTAGTATAGATATAAAGGTGTTCTTTTATTGGTTTAATTTTGGGTTTAGTTGTTGTATAATTAGGGCTTCTTTGAATTTGTGTTTGTTTATATTTGTTTCCCTATTTAGTATCTGGGTGTTTTCTATAGTTATGTTGTATTTATTTGATTTGCAATGTTTTAAAACTTGTAAAGCTATTGTTTTTGTTTGTATTCTTTGCATCTAGTTTCCATTTTTCTGCCTCTTTCTCCAATATAGAAGTCGTGGTAGTTCTTCCATTGTATTTTGTAAATTATGTTGGTGTTGTGTGAGTTAGTGTTGTTTTTACGTTGTTAACATTTGCTTTATCTTTCCTAATTTGTTCTTACGTCAACAGACCTTGATTTTGTTGATATGAGTGTGTGTGTTCTTCTTATAGCAAAGCTACATCGGGCTATCTGCTGAGCTCACCGAGGGGAATCGAACCCCTGATTTTAGCGTTGTAAATCCGTGTACTAAGGGGAGCGTTGTTGATATGAAGTCTAAACTTTCTCCACCGTTACCAATTTGTTCCAATAACAACGTATCTTGATGGTGTTCACATTAAGTCTAGACTAGACCCATCATTCACTAACTTGTTCCTATGTCACCATATTTTTATTGTGTTGATATTAAGGCTTGTCTAGCTTTACTATTCGTTAACTTATTCTTTTCTTACCATCTCCTGAGTTCAAGAATACTCTTCACATTTGAAACCTGTATATTATAAATATATTTATTAGTTTTAGAAAAGCTGGATACGGTGAGAGTTTATAATCCTATCTTAATAGTTATATAGATTCCTTACTCTACCTTTGGAGACCCATATGGTCATTGCTATCGAACTCTGGTTTCAAGTGGAACAAGTAAATAACAATGGCTTATTCCCTTTGCACGAGATACCTGCCCGTGAAGGTGACCCCAGCTATCAACCTGTACCCATCATTCAGCTGGGTAGACTGGAAAAAAGGGGTCTGTATTTTGTTCAATGACACAAGATCACAACTCGCAACCATTTGAATTTGAGTTTTCTGACAGATTTACTATTATATATTTATTTTAAAATATATGTTCGTTTCAGTTTTATATATATTTAGAAATGCATGTAGCTTGTATTGTTAGATCATTATTGCAAAGTTTCCGCCTATTCATTAAAGTTGTAAAACATTGTCGAATGTAAGAATTAGCAGTGTACGATATCTGTATTTTAAGTATTAGTGATTGCCTGTACTGTTGCTCGAGATGAGAGTTTATAGAAATTCCAGTATATGTTGTTGATTTGCTACAGTTGGTAAACTATGTACCACGCAAGCAATAATTGTGATTAACGTTTATTAATCGTGATACTACAAGTACTTGACCAGAAACATGTATAGATTTCGAACATAGCAAACCGTTTAACTTCAGTAAATTAACATCTGACGTCAGTATTTTGCGGTGAAAAACTAGCGTGCGATCAGCGAAGAGCTAGCTAGCTTTCTGTTAAGTGAATTGTAGCGGTATCAACTCGAATTTAATTCACTCATTGTAAACTCGCGATAAGATATCAAGGAAGTTTCGGACCAACTAGAATACTCAATATTGTTTGTGAATTTAATTTGTAAAGCTTTTATACGTAAGTCATAATTTTAATAACTAAATGTAGTAGCCATTAGTACAAATTGTATTATTGTTTGTATATTAAAATATATTGTATTAAGAAATAAAACTGTGTGTTTCATTCTTGTTGGCAAACATCATAAACTTGATACATGTCGATATTAAATTAACTTCCAAATTTAAATTATAATTTAACTCATTTTCAGGCTATTTGAACTTGTAATACGTAACAGTAATAAACTGGAGGCTTGTCGGGGGTAAATTATAATATGTAACAGACCGAAGCGTAATTCTACTAGCTTACGCTGACTCCAGTATAATTATTAAACATAAAAGTACTAAATTACCTATTTAACCATAACTTCCATCTTTTATTTTTAAACTTATTTCTCATGAAATACAGTAGTAGTTAATAATAGGGATCGTCGTGGAACAAAATGGTGGCCATAAAAATCGCTCGGATAGTTTTTGTTGTTTTGAGTTTATAAACTTTAATTTTTCGTTAATCTTGTTTGTGATAAAGATGACAAACTTGCATGTGATCGTTTTATTAACAAGAAGTTAAGACTACGCTTGGTGGTTAGGGTACTCGACTCACAACCTGAGGATCGCAGGTTGAATTTCGTCCTCAAAGATGCTCGTCCTTCCAGCCGTGGGAACGTAATAATGTCACGACAAATCCCACTTTTAGCAGGTAACTGGATAGCTCAAGAGTTTCCAGTGAGTAAAGGTGAAAGGGCGAGCTTGTTTGATGTGAAGGGGATTCGAACCCGCGACATTCAGATTACGAGTCAAGTGCCTTAACCACCTGGCCATGCTGGGGCTTAGCAGGCTATTATAGTTAGAAATAGCTAAGTAAGTTTTGTCATTGAGCATACTACCAGTAGAGTTGGGATATGCAATGTGGTATATGAATATAAATGTCTTAAGTGTTTTATCGGCTCAAAAATAGTTCTTTTTGTTTTGTTTACAAAAATTTAACTCGTAGCTCCATTTCTAATTACATCCGCAGCTATTGAAATTCCCTTTGTGTGTGTGTGTGTGTTTGTTTTTTTTTTAAGGTTATATCAGTTCTACCAAAATGTGTGTAACTCTTCGCATACAAGAACACGATAATTTCCAAAAGGGAGCCGAAGACTGCCTGTAGGGTTCATATGTTTTAAGCACTCGCACTACTATACACTCTGTCAGTCAGTCAGTAGTCATTAAAATAACGTAACGTGAGATACAATTAACATTGCAAATTGTAATATTGTGACGTCAGTAAAACGTGCGAAAGAGGAGAAAGTTTGCGCTCTGTTGGCTACAACGCAGCACGAAATATGAACTTCAAAAGCAAGGAACAAAAAAACATTCCTTACTTTTAATTTTAGTTGTATTTGTTCTTCAAACAGAACACTTGCGGGAACCCTGCGGAGGTATATCCAGTTTAAGACCTACGTCATTTTCAAGTATCAAGAAACATGCGCTTATGTACGTAACGAGCCTTTAAATTTACAAGTCGTTGCTAGAATAATTATGTATAGAAACAGTTGGAAGAGTCGAACGGTGTGGCTCGTTTATTATTACTGGTAGTCCTAGCGGCTAAATGTTTATTATTACTGGTAGTACTGATAGTCCTAGCGGCTATATGTTTATTATTACTGGTAGTCCTAGCGGCTAAATGTTTATTATTACTGGTAGTCCTAGCGGCTAACTGTCTTATGAAAGTGCAAGAACGAAAGGTGACGATGACGAAACTTTATGGAACAACTGTTTTGGTTGTAATTCAGCACAAATGTACAAAATGGGCTATCGGTGCTCTGCCCACCACGGGTATTGAAACCAGGATTCTAGTGTAGTAAGTCCGCAGACATACCGCTAGGCCACGGGGAGAGAGGTGTAAAATAACACACCTTAATAATTATTAAGAATATTACACTTTCGTTTTTGTGGGTTTCTTGAATATATCAAACATTACATTTTCAAAAAACGAGATACATAAACTCATGGCCCGGCATGGCCAGGTGGGTTAAGGCGTTCGACTAGTAATCTGAGGGTCGCGTAACACAACAAAACAAAACTAATTTAAACTTCTAAATTTTTCAATAAGACCCGACATGGTCAGGTGGTTAAGGCATTAATAGTCGCGTGTTCGAACTCCGGTCGCACCAAACATGCTCGCCCTTTCAATCGTGGGGGCGTTAAAATGTGACAGTCAATCTTACTATTCGTTGGTAAAAGAGTAGCCCAAGAGTTAGCGGTGGGTGGTGATGACTAGTTGCCTTCCCTCTAGCCTTACACTGCTAAATTAGGGACGGCTAGCACAGATTGCCCTCGAGTAGTTTTGTGCGAAATTCAAAAACAAGCAAACAAACAAAATAGACTTATGCGTATGAGGTGACCTGTTCCTATTCCAACAAATATATATCTCTGTATCTAAGAGCATTTTAAGAATAAGTACCATCAGTGATGTCGAGAAACCCACTTGTTGAGAAATTTATATGCAAAAACGGCTCGTTTGGGTTGAGAAAATATTTTACATAGAAGAGCGAACCAACCCAAACGAGCCGTTTTTGCATATAAATAAGTACCATATTTATTATCTCTTTAATGTTAGATTAGCTGTATCACAAAAAATGTTGTGTTTTTATTTCTCGAAAACAGTCTCAAATTTCAGTGACAAAGAGAGTATCTGAGATAATAGTCCCTAATTAAGCAGTTTAAGACTAGAGTGAAGGCAGCTAGTCATCACCATCCACCGCCAACTCTTGGGCTACTCTTTACCCACGAATAGTGGGATTGATCGTCTTATTGTAACGCCCCCAGACGGAAATGGCAACCATATTTGATTAAATAGGGATTCGAACCTGCGACCTTCATATTACGAGTGGCGCACCCTAACCACAGAAAACTAGACACACATTTATAAATAACAGAATTTTTAATGGACAATCCCTTCATCAAAGTTGAATAATCATTATTTTATCCATGCTCATGTTTATTATACGCTCATTTTAAATTCTATTTATTTAGTTCATGTTGGCTCTCAATACATGATCGCTTTAGGTTTGTTTGTTTTTTTGA
Source organism: Tachypleus tridentatus (assembly GCF_004210375.1). Taxonomy (NCBI): domain Eukaryota; kingdom Metazoa; phylum Arthropoda; class Merostomata; order Xiphosura; family Limulidae; genus Tachypleus; species Tachypleus tridentatus. The sequence goes on along the minus strand of NC_134830.1, from coordinate 840,280 downwards.
ATTTCGCATAAAGCTACTCGAGCGCTATCTGCGCTAGCCGTCCCTAATTTAGCAGTGACGAGTCGCGCGCCTTAACACGCTTGGCCGTGCCGGGCCCGTCACCACTTTACGTACTGGTGGTTTTGCACAACTTCATATTTGTTACAGACCTATTAAGCTTCAAAGATTTTCTGCGCAGTTATACTACTTTTTTGTCCCCAGATACATTTTACCCAACAATCATATTAAATCAATCAACATGACTCGTACCTGAAGCTTCATAGAATGAGAGACATTGGACGATAATAGTGGTAAAAACAGTAAAACTAAACTTCATGGAAGATGTAGAGAAGTAATTATTCACTAAAGTTTGGACATATTACAAGACGATCTTCAAACCTTTATCTTAAGAGCAGTTCATCAAGTAACATCAAACTGAATAGCTGGTGTGTTGTGTCAAAAGCAGTGAGAATTTTGTATGTAAACTCATGTAGCTAGATGGTAGCACTATATTCCATGTAAACAAAATGGCGGAAAACTGTAAGATGTACATTACTGATGTCAGAAAACGACGTAAGTTCAAGAAGTCTTGATAGAGATGAATAAAAACCCTGCAATCCGAATGATTTTGAAAGGTGAACATCTCTTCTTCAGGGGCAAGATGTAAGATGTACAGTTTTTTGTTGTTTTTTTCCAAAAGCTTCTTGATCAGAGTTCAGTTTTTGGAAAGTACATATTTTATAATCTATAGACAAATCTAGCCTCGTTATTCTTCCATTGAAGTTATTGATTTTGTGACGAAAGCATTTCGTTATTGATGGAACAGAGAGATTTTTAACACCACAACTTTGCAGACCCTCCAAAAACAGTACCTTCATGGACACCTCAGAGAAATCATGTCGCTTCTGTAATTGAAGATGAGTGCAAACTGTTACGTTTACCTGAATTTTACCGTTTAAACCTAAAACTGAACAATGTGGTGCTTTTTGAAAGCTGAACACGCAAGAATCTTTCCTCAAAGTAGGGCCTCTCAATGGCACTCTTCATCAGGATTCATGAGCTTACCGAAACGTGGGAATCCACCGGTTGTGACGCTGTCTCCCTGGTTCTGTCTATATAGACATGCAAGTAACAGACAAGCCCTCTCGACAAATTTACTGTTGAACAGGGAATGGTTGCGTGAGCCTTCGGATCGTGTTTTCTTTGGAGATCCATCATTTTGAAGTAAACTTCATAGGGAGACTACAAACTTAGCAAACCACGAGGTCCTAGCTAATTTAATTACATGGTTTATAGTCTGTGTACACACACACACAATCCGAACTCTCTATTATATGGCTTGTTCACATAATACGAAACAAATGAACCATTTTCTTGTTTTCGCAAATATCGTGAGCTTGTAACCAAAAGAAAATTGAAAAATGAAAAATCATGTCTATTGCGCATACGATACTTGCAAAATTAAATGGGACGTTACTATGGTTACCTATTAGGTGTGTGTGGGTAATGTAAAACAGTAATATAATAGAAATGTGTGATTTATTAGAGTAAGATAATAAGAATGTTTTCCCTAACAAGAATGAGAGATTCATTCTGATTGCATGAGTACAATACATTTTTTTTTTTTTTTACTGTGGTTATATGCACATCTATCTACCAGTCATTTTATGTGGGCCCGGCAAGGCCAAGCGTGTTAAGGCGTGCGACTCGTAATCTGAGGGTCGCGGGTTCGCATCCCCGTCGCGCCAAACACGCTCGCCCTTTCAGCCGTGGGGCGTTATAATGTGACGATCAATCCCACTATTCGCTGGTAAAAGAGTAGCCCAAGAGTTGGCGGTGGGCGGTGATGATTAGCTGCCTTCCCTCTAGTCTTGCACTGCTAAATTAGGGACGGCTAGCACAGATAGCCCTCGTGTAGCTTTGTGCGAAATTCCAAAATCAACAACAACAACAACCTTTTATATGTCGATCAATGCGTCCATCAACCTATACCACAGAGTCCCTTAAGTCCCTCGCTGGTAAAGCGGTAAGACTACGGAGTTACAACACTAAAATCAGGGTTTCGATTCTTCTCGGTGGACTCAGTAGATAGCCCGATGTGGCTTTGATATACGAAGACACACACACATATATCAACATATACCGCACATTCATTTGAGTCTTCTATTGGTACAACGGTAAGTCTATGGATTTACAACGCTAAAATTAGGAGTTCGATTCCCTCTGAAGACTGAGCAGACAGCCCGATGTGGCTATGCTGTAAGAAAATACAAACACATTCCTTTGATTCAGCTACGCATTTCTTTATCCACAATAATTTAATAAATTTTAGTAATTAACTAACTGGTGTACCCGTCAGCTGGCAGAAAACAAAACTACAGGGTATTCCGAAAGTCACTGTGCAGTTTTGTCTGTTAATAAACATATAAGTGCACAGCGACTTTCCAAACACCCTGTAGTTTTTAACAAAGAATAGAAATGTAAACATTAAAAGGGTGGTAAAATACATAACGGTACCAATATTGAAAATAAAGACATATTGTTTTCAAGTACACCATCAAGGTGATATTAAATGGGATTCAACCCCTCATGCCATCTTGTTTCTCTGTATCATGTTTGGTAGTACTTAATCAAGAAATGTAGAAATGTGTAAGGAACAGAGACCCACACACGTATTGACGTTTATTTATATAGAAGATGGGGTCCAGGCTCCACCCTTTCATGACTTTCCTCGTATCGTCTATTGTATGTCACTGTGTCAAGTTTGGTGCTAATTGATCAAGAACAAACGGACATAAACATAGTTTTATACTCTGAATTATTCAGTAAGGCTTTTTTATTTCTACCTTGTAACTTTAGTAAGTGTCTGTTCGCTTCTTTGTTCTAGAACAAAATTTTTAGTCTCTAAATTTACCGTTGTTCCACAAAGGAACTCTACTCACTGACAATAAATCCAGCGTAAAATAACAAACACGTCATGCGCAGTTAGGGTCAAAGGCAACAGTGGAAGCAGTCTTTGTTTGAAAGAAACATTTTCTGAATTGAAAGACTGAAACAGCACATTAACAAAGTTGGATACTCTACGAAGCAACCGTTAAGAGTGTGATATATTCATTCATATTTATAAATAAATATGCATCATTTACTCATATACCTACCTGTTCATTTATCCCTTTAACTACCTACCTCTATACGTATCAATCTATTTACCATCTACCTACTTCTCTATTCCTTTATCCCTTTAACTACCTACCTCTATACGTATCAATCTATTTACCATCTACCTACTTCTCTATTCCTTTATCCCTTTAACTACCTACCTCTATACGTATCAATCTATTTACCATCTACTATTCTCCTTTCTTGCCTCTTTTGTATCATTTATCTGCCTGCTAGTTCTCTAACACTTTATATCGCATTAATCTATTTGCCACTACCTCTATTCTTTATCCATTTTATTGCCTCATCTCTATTAATCAATCTATTTACTATACTTACTCCTTATTCTATCCTAATTTATTATCTACTCTTACATATCTACTCTATTCTGCCTCTTTATCCTTTATCTATCTCTTTTTACCGTCTGCATTATATGTATTTCAATCTATTTTGTCCTTTTTATCCTTTACTATCTCCTCTATATATCAATCTATTTGCCGTCTACCTTCTCTGTTTGTTCATTTTTATTTACTGCCTTACTCTCTTTTGCCTCTATGTATCAATCTATTTACTATCTACCTACTTTCTATTCGTCTTTATCCCTTTAATCCTACCTGCTCTATATACGTATCAATCCATTTACCATCTACCTACTTCTCTATTCCTTTATCCCTTTAACTACCTACCTCTATACGTATCAATCTATTTACCATCTACCTACTTCTCTATTCCTTAATCCCTTTAACTACATACTTCTATACGTATCAATCTATTTACCATCTACCTACTTCTCTATTCCTTAATCCCTTTAACTACATACTTCTATACGTATCAATCTATTTACCATCTACCTACTTCTCTATTCCTTTATCTACCTATATACCTTTTTGGTCAGCCTACACACAGATCTTTTCACCAGGGCCCGACACGGCCAGGTGGGTTAAGGCGTTCGACTCGTAATCCAAAGGTCGAGGGTTTGAATCCTAGTTGCACCAAACATGCTCGCTCTTTCAGCCGTGGGGGCGTTATAATGAAACGTTTAGTTCCATTATTCCTTGGTAAAAGAGTACTCCAAGAGTTGGCCACGGATGGTAATGACTAGCTGCCTTCCCTCTAGTCTTATACTATTAAATTAGGGACGGCTAGCTTACCCATATATTATTACACTTACCAACCCACCTCACCTTCCTATTTATCCATCCACCTGTGTACTTATACATTTATTTACAAACTAACTGCCTATTTTTCCATCTACCTGTTTGCATATCTATCCATCCAAAACTACTTATGTAATTTTCAATCCACTCGTTCCCTACCCATATACCTCTTTGTCCATTATCATTCAACCTACATATATATATTCTTGTTCATCCACCCATCAATCTACCTATTAATTCATTTCTTTACCTACTTACTTACCCATTGTATCCAATGCAAACGTGAAATTATTCTATGAGCATTCATCCACAAATTTTCTCACCAATCATAAACAGTCGACTCAACACATAAACAAAACAAGTATGAAATAAACAGCAAGCCTGTTTAGTGTTAACTATACCGTTTCGCTGTGTTAAAGATACTTGATTAAAACAACTGTAGTGACACTGGCCACAGCTTGTCAGGCAAACAATATCAAAAATATGACCACATTCCTTAGGGCATCGATAAAACGATATAGAACCACATGGTCAGTAAATTAAAACGCTTGTTTGTTGTTTTAAATAAACTGGTATAAGACACAAAACTTAGAAAATAAAACTTTTGTTGCTCTTCAAAACGACTGTAGTAAAATAATAATAAAAAAATGCTTTGTTTACTATCCTATGATTTCAAGGTAGTATAATATATATGTATAGGCAATTAGAATATTACAAAACAAAAACAGCAAAAATAAATAAATAAAACCATATTACTGGTCGTCAACCCAATAGTATCTCACGAGGTTCAGACAGCTTAGGGGATCTCGATTAGTCCTAACTCCAAATACTAAACTAACAATATAAAACAACAGACATAACAGAAGTTTAACAATAGAGCAGTGAGAAGTATAACGTGTGTTAAACGTTGTTATAATGTTAATAAAAGCACCAGTCTTTGTTCTTTCAGCGCTCCAGTAATGACGTACAAGAATGTATTAGTGCTGCAAAACAGCAATATTTAAGAAACTTGGAGCTAGAGTGTAAGAATGTACTTGGAATGTTCTTATTTGTATTTGGAATACAGGCTGAACAATACTGAATATTGAAGGAGTTCCGCTCATTCGAGTGGCTCTGGTTTTGTGAACTGCTTCTCTGATGAAACCAATGTAAACACAACACGAGTAAGAAGGAAACGTGATTACAATTATATTTGTTGTGAAACATTAACAGTTTATATGTTATCACTACATTCAGCCACTCAGGGATTTTCAAGAACGAGAGCCACGTTATATTCGCAGTTTCCATCGCCGACGACGCATTTTGCTCAATCCAGAGCTCTTCAATATAACAAACGCTTTTGAGGTCGGAACACTATTTGTGCTAAAATGCTATTATTACAAGCTCGTGTAATTCTTGAAAATTCCTAGGGGACTAGATAAAGAATGTAGTGTCAAAATATTATAGACTTAATACTAATGCTTTATGACAAGTATTATTAGTTGAAATTAATTTACCCTTTTACATTAGTAATTTCCTTCGAACGTACGAACACATCAAGGTGAAAATAACAGCAGAAGAAACTTGTGTTTACTCATTCCTGCTAATTCTATCACTACTAGAACTTCCCCTCAAACACACGCCTCGTGCCCTGCCTGTTCCTCTACTAATAAATAATCATTCTCTGTCGCCTGGAGTAGGGAGGTAAGCCTATTATACAAACTGCCTTAAGTGCGTGAGTGCGTGAGCTTTTGGCACGAGAAACTTTCCCAAAGAGGTTGTCCAGTGAGCCAAGAATGATTTGTGGTTTTATGACACTCGAAATTCTGGGAATCTGTCGTCTAGGTGTTTAAAGAAAAAAAAAGGTTCAAAAATGTCCAACGAAATCATGGAAAAATATGGGACATAAACACCTAACAGAGCACTCGTTTTCTAGGCTTGTATATATACATATTTATTAATCTGAATTTATATTGTTGTCCCGATTCTAAAAGGATCTCACCTTCTTAGTTAAGCCTGATTCTTATAGCATTTTAGATCATTTAGGTAAGTTTATCCAAACTCTAAAGAACTTTAGAAGTAACTTCCATTATTCAAGGTACTAAAAAGAGTAATACCACATGCAATGTACATATTCGTTCTTTTGTAGGCTTATTTTACAGAAAAGCGACATTAAGCTACCTGTTATACGTTCGCCGCAAGAAATCGATTCCCAAACATTAGATTTGTAATTTCTTGCATTTACAGCTGCCACATTAAATAACATATGTGTAAAATAATTTATAATGCAAATCACAAAATTCTTTATATCTGTAAGATAGTGCATAATACAAGATATTAACACTCTTTTTACATATTCATAATAACACAAAAACCGTAGTTCACGTTTATAAAATAAAGCACGAAATACAGAATGACTTCAAGTCTATAGAATACAAACAGAAGAAACCTCCCCTTTAAAAAGTATTATAAAACATTAGTGTTATCCAAATCTGTAGTAAAGTAACATATCAAACATCAGTGTTATCCAAATCTGTAGTAAAGTAACATATCAAACATCAGTGTTATCCAAATCTGTAGTAAAGTAACATATCAAACATTAGTGTTATCCAAATCTGTAGTAAAGTAACATATCAAACATTAGTGTTATCCAAATCTGTAGTAAAGTAACATATCAAACATTAGTGTTATCCAAATCTGTAGTAAAGTAACATATCAAACATTAGTGTTATCCAAATCTGTAGTAAAGTAACATATCAAACATTAGTGTTATCCAAATCTGTAGTAAAGTAACATATCAAACATTAGTGTTATCCAAATCTGTAGTAAAGTAACATATCAAACATTAGTGTTATCCAAATCTGTAGTAAAGTAACATATCAAACATTAGTGTTATCCAAATCTGTAGTAAAGTAACATATCAAACATTAGTGTTATCCAAATCTGTAGTAAAGTAACATATCAAACATTAGTGTTATCCAAATCTGTAGTAAAGTAACATATCAAACATTAGTGTTATCCAAATCTGTAGTAAAGTAACATATCAAACATTAGTGTTATCCAAATCTGTAGTAAAGTAACATATCAAACATTAGTGTTATCAAATCTGTAGTAAAGTAACATATCAAACATTAGTGTTATCAAATCTGTAGTAAAGTAACATATCAAACATTAGTGTTATCCAAATCTGTAGTAAAGTAACATATCAAACATTAGTGTTATCAAATCTGTAGTAAAGTAACATATCAAACATTAGTGTTATCCAAATCTGTAGTAAAGTAACATATCAAACATTAGTGTTATCAAATCTGTAGTAAAGTAACATATCAAACATTAGTGTTATCCAAATCTGTAGTAAAGTAACATATCAAACATTAGTGTTATCAAATCTGTAGTAAAGTAACATATCAAACATTAGTGTTATCCAAATCTGTAGTAAAGTAACATATCAAACATTAGTGTTATCCAAATCTGTAGTAAAGTAACATATCAAACATTAGTGTTATCAAATCTGTAGTAAAGTAACATATCAAACATTAGTGTTATCAAATCTGTAGTAAAGTAACATATCAAACATTAGTGTTATCAAATCTGTAGTAAAGTAACATATCAAACATTAGTGTTATCCAAATCTGTAGTAAAGTAACATATCAAACATTAGTGTTATCCAAATCTGTAGTAAAGTAACATATCAAACATTAGTGTTATCCAAATCTGTAGTAAAGTAACATATCAAACATTAGTGTTATCCAAATCTGTAGTAAAGTAACATATCAAACATTAGTGTTATCCAAATCTGTAGTAAAGTAACATATCAAACATTAGTGTTATCCAAATCTGTAGTAAAGTAACATATCAAACATTAGTGTTATCAAATCTGTAGTAAAGTAACATATCAAACATTAGTGTTATCAAATCTGTAGTAAAGTAACATATCAAACATTAGTGTTATCAAATCTGTAGTAAAGTAACATATCAAACATTAGTGTTATCAAATCTGTAGTAAAGTAACATATCAAACATTAGTGTTATCAAATCTGTAGTAAAGTAACATATCAAACATTAGTGTTATCCAAATCTGTAGTAAAGTAACATATCAAACATTAGTGTTATCCAAATCTGTAGTAAAGTAACATATCAAACATTAGTGTTATCAAATCTGTAGTAAAGTAACATATCAAACATTAGTGTTATCAAATCTGTAGTAAAGTAACATATCAAACATTAGTGTTATCAAATCTGTAGTAAAGTAACATATCAAACATTAGTGTTATCCAAATCTGTAGTAAAGTAACATATCAAACATTAGTGTTATCCAAATCTGTAGTAAAGTAACATATCAAACATTAGTGTTATCCAAATCTGTAGTAAAGTAACATATCAAACATTAGTGTTATCCAAATCTGTAGTAAAGTAACATATCAAACATTAGTGTTATCCAAATCTGTAGTAAAGTAACATATCAAACATTAGTCAAACATTATCAAATCTGTAGTAAAGTAACATATCAAACATTAGTGTTATCAAATCTGTAGTAAAGTAACATATCAAACATTATTAGTGTAACATATCAAACATTTATCAAATCTGTAGTAAAGCAACATATCAAACATTAGTGTTATCCAAATCTGTAGTAAAGTAACATATCAAACATCAGTGTTATACAAATCTGTAGTAAAGTAACATATCAAACATTAGTGTTATCAAATCTGTAGTAAAGTAACATATCAAACATTAGTGTTATCAAATCTGTAGTAAAGTAACATATCAAACATTAGTGTTATCAAATCTGTAGTAAAATAACATATCAAACCTGTAGTAAAGTAACATATCAAACATTAGTGTTATCAAATCTGTAGTAAAGTAACATATCAAACATTAGTGTTATCAAATCTGTAGTAAAGTAACATATCAAACATTAGTGTTATCCAAATCTGTAGTAAAGTAACATATCAAACATTAGTGTTATCCAAATCTGTAGTAAAGTAACATATCAAACATTAGTGTTATCCAAATCTGTAGTAAAGTAACATATCAAACATTAGTGTTATCAAATCTGTAGTAAAGTAACATATCAAACATTAGTGTTATCCAAATCTGTAGTAAAGTAACATATCAAACATTAGTGTTATCCAAATCTGTAGTAAAGTAACATATCAAACATTAGTGTTATCAAATCTGTAGTAAAGTAACATATCAAACATTAGTGTTATCAAATCTGTAGTAAAGTAACATATCAAACATTAGTGTTATCAAATCTGTAGTAAAGTAACATATCAAACATTAGTGTTATCAAATCTGTAGTAAAGTAACATATCAAACATTAGTGTTATCAAATCTGTAGTAAAGTAACATATCAAACATTAGTGTTATCAAATCAAATCTGTCCAAAGTAGTAAAGTAACATATCAAACATTAGTGTTATCAAATCTGTAGTAAAGTAACATATCAAACATTAGTGTTATCCAAATCTGTAGTAAAGTAACATATCAAACATTAGTGTTATCAAATCTGTAGTAAAGTAACATATCAAACATTAGTGTTATCAAATCTGTAGTAAAGTAACATATCAAACATTAGTGTTATCCAAATCTGTAGTAAAGTAACATATCAAACATTAGTGTTATCCAAATCTGTAGTAAAGTAACATATCAAACATTAGTGTTATCCAAATCTGTAGTAAAGTAACATATCAAACATTAGTGTTATCCAAATCTGTAGTAAAGTAACATATCAAACATTAGTGTTATCCAAATCTGTAGTAAAGTAACATATCAAACATTAGTGTTATCCAAATCTGTAGTAAAGTAACATATCAAACATTAGTGTTATCCAAATCTGTAGTAAAGTAACATATCAAACATTAGTGTTATCCAAATCTGTAGTAAAGTAACATATCAAACATTAGTGTTATCCAAATCTGTAGTAAAGTAACATATCAAACATTAGTGTTATCCAAATCTGTAGTAAAGTAACATATCAAACATTAGTGTTATCCAAATCTGTAGTAAAGTAACATATCAAACATTAGTGTTATCCAAATCTGTAGTAAAGTAACATATCAAACATTAGTGTTATCCAAATCTGTAGTAAAGTAACATATCAAACATTAGTGTTATCCAAATCTGTAGTAAAATAACATATCAAACATTAGTGTTATCCAAATCTGTAGTAAAGTAACATATCAAACATTAGTGTTATCCAAATCTGTAGTAAAGTAACATATCAAACATTAGTGTTATCCAAATCTGTAGTAAAGTAACATATCAAACATTAGTGTTATCAAATCTGTAGTAAAGTAACATATCAAACATTAGTGTTATCCAAATCTGTAGTAAAGTAACATATCAAACATTAGTGTTATCCAAATCTGTAGTAAAGTAACATATCAAACATTAGTGTTATCCAAATCTGTAGTAAAGTAACATATCAAACATTAGTGTTATCAAATCTGTAGTAAAGTAACATATCAAACATTAGTGTTATCCAAATCTGTAGTAAAGTAACATATCAAACATCAGTGTTATACAAATCTGTAGTAAAGTAACATATCAAACATTAGTGTTATCAAATCTGTAGTAGTAAAGTAACATATCAAACATTAGTGTTATCAAATCTGTAGTAAAGTAACATATCAAACATTAGTGTTATCCAAATCTGTAGTAAAGTAACATATCAAACATTAGTGTTATCCAAATCTGTAGTAAAGTAACATATCAAACATTAGTGTTATCAAATCTGTAGTAAAGTAACATATCAAACATTAGTGTTATCAAATCTGTAGTAAAGTAACATATCAAACATTAGTGTTATCCAAATCTGTAGTAAAGTAACATATCAAACATTAGTGTTATCAAATCTGTAGTAAAGTAACATATCAAACATTAGTGTTATCCAAATCTGTAGTAAAGTAACATATCAAACATTAGTGTTATCAAATCTGTAGTAAAGTAACATATCAAACATTAGTGTTATCCAAATCTGTAGTAAAGTAACATATCAAACATTAGTGTTATCCAAATCTGTAGTAAAGTAACATATCAAACATTAGTGTTATCAAATCTGTAGTAAAGTAACATATCAAACATTAGTGTTATCCAAATCTGTAGTAAAGTAACATATCAAAATAGTGTTATATCTGTAGTAAAGTAACATATCAAACATTAGTGTTATCCAAATCTGTAGTAAAGTAACATATCAAACATTAGTGTTATCCAAATCTGTAGTAAAGTAACATATCAAACATTAGTGTTATCCAAATCTGTAGTAAAGTAACATATCAAACATTAGTGTTATCAAACAAATCTGTAGTAAAGTAACATATCAAACATTAGTGTTATCCAAATCTGTAGTAAAGTAACATATCAAACATTAGTGTTATCCAAATCTGTAGTAAAGTAACATATCAAACATTAGTGTTATCCAAATCTGTAGTAAAGTAACATATCAAACATTAGTGTTATCCAAATCTGTAGTAAAGTAACATATCAAACATTAGTGTTATCCAAATCTGTAGTAAAGTAACATATCAAACATTAGTGTTATCCAAATCTGTAGTAAAGTAACATATCAAACATTAGTGTTATCCAAATCTGTAGTAAAGTAACATATCAAACATTAGTGTTATCCAAATCTGTAGTAAAGTAACATATCAAACATTAGTGTTATCCAAATCTGTAGTAAAGTAACATATCAAACATTAGTGTTATCAAATCTGTAGTAAAGTAACATATCAAACATTAGTGTTATCCAAATCTGTAGTAACATATCAAACATTAGTGTTATCCAAATCTGTAGTAAAGTAACATATCAAACATTAGTGTTATCCAAATCTGTAGTAAAGTAACATATCAAACATTAGTGTTATCCAAATCTGTAGTAAAGTAACATATCAAACATTAGTGTTATCCAAATCTGTAGTAAAGTAACATATCAAACATTAGTGTTATCCAAATCTGTAGTAAAGTAACATATCAAACATTAGTGTTATCCAAATCTGTAGTAAAGTAACATATCAAACATTAGTGTTATCCAAATCTGTAGTAAAGTAACATATCAAACAGTTAGTGTAAAGTAACATATCAAACATTATCCAAATCTGTAGTAAAGTAACATATCAAACATTAGTGTTATCCAAATCTGTAGTAAAGTAACATATCAAACATTAGTGTTATCCAAATCTGTAGTAAAGTAACATATCAAACATTAGTGTTATCCAAATCTGTAGTAAAGTAACATATCAAACATTAGTGTTATCCAAATCTGTAGTAAAGTAACATATCAAACATTAGTGTTATCCAAATCTGTAGTAAAGTAACATATCAAACATTAGTGTTATCCAAATCTGTAGTAAAGTAACATATCAAACATTAGTGTTATCCAAATCTGTAGTAAAGTAACATATCAAACATTAGTGTTATCCAAATCTGTAGTAAAGTAACATATCAAACATTAGTGTTATCCAAATCTGTAGTAAAGTAACATATCAAACATTAGTGTTATCCAAATCTGTAGTAAAGTAACATATCAAACATTAGTGTTATCCAAATCTGTAAAGTAAATATAACATATCAAACATTAGTGTTATCCAAATCTGTAGTAAAGTAACATATCAAACATTAGTGTTATCAAATCTGTAGTAAAGTAACATATCAAACATTAGTGTTATCCAAATCTGTAGTAAAGTAACATATCAAACATTAGTGTTATCCAAATCTGTAGTAAAGTAACATATCAAACATTAGTGTTATCCAAATCTGTAGTAAAGTAACATATCAAACATTAGTGTTATCCAAATCTGTAGTAAAGTAACATATCAAACATTAGTGTTATCCAAATCTGTAGTAAAGTAACATATCAAACATTAGTGTTATCCAAATCTGTAGTAAAGTAACATATCAAACATTAGTGTTATCCAAATCTGTAGTAAAGTAACATATCAAACATTAGTGTTATCCAAATCTGTAGTAAAGTAACATATCAAACATTAGTGTTATCCAAATCTGTAGTAAAGTAACATATCAAACATTAGTGTTATCCAAATCTGTAGTAAAGTAACATATCAAACATTAGTGTTATCCAAATCTGTAGTAAAGTAACATATCAAACATATCCAAAGTGTAGTAAATAACATATCAAACAAATCTGTAGTAAAGTAACATATCAAACATTAGTGTTATCAAATCTGTAGTAAAATAACATATCAAACATTAGTGCTATCCAAATCTGTAGTAAAGTAACATATCAAACATTAGTGTTATCCAAATCTGTAGTAAAGTAACATATCAAACATTAGTGTTATCCAAATCTGTAGTAAAGTAACATATCAAACATTAGTGTTATCCAAATCTGTAGTAAAGTAACATATCAAACATTAGTGTTATCCAAATCTGTAGTAAAGTAACATATCAAACATTAGTGTTATCCAAATCTGTAGTAAAGTAACATATCAAACATTAGTGTTATCCAAATCTGTAGTAAAGTAACATATCAAACATTAGTGTTATCAAATCTGTAGTAAAGTAACATATCAAACATTAGTGTTATCCAAATCTGTAGTAAAGTAACATATCAAACATTAGTGTTATCCAAATCTGTAGTAAAGTAACATATCAAACATTAGTGTTATCCAAATCTGTAGTAAAGTAACATATCAAACATTAGTGTTATCAAATCTGTAGTAAAGTAACATATCAAACATTAGTGTTATCAAATCTGTAGTAAAATAACATATCAAACATTAGTGTTATCAAATCTGTAGTAAAGTAACATATCAAACATTAGTGTTATCAAATCTGTAGTAAATTAACATATCAAACATTAGTGTTATCCAAATCTGTAGTAAAGTAACATATCAAACATTAGTGTTATCCAAATCTGTAGTAAAGTAACATATCAAACATTAGTGTTATCCAAATCTGTAGTATTAGTGTTATAACATATCAAACATTAGTGTTATCCAAATCTGTAGTAAAGTAACATATCAAACATTAGTGTTATCCAAATCTGTAGTAAAGTAACATATCAAACATTAGTGTTATCCAAATCTGTAGTAAAGTAACATATCAAACATTAGTGTTATCCAAATCTGTAGTAAAGTAACATATCAAACATTAGTGTTATCCAAATCTGTAGTAAAGTAACATATCAAACATTAGTGTTATCCAAATCTGTAGTAAAGTAACATATCAAACATTAGTGTTATCCAAATCTGTAGTAAAGTAACATATCAAACATTAGTGTTATCCAAATCTGTAGTAAAGTAACATATCAAACATTAGTGTTATCCAAATCTGTAGTAAAGTAACATATCAAACATTAGTGTTATCCAAATCTGTAGTAAAGTAACATATCAAACATTAGTGTTATCCAAATCTGTAGTAAAGTAACATATCAAACATTAGTGTTATCCAAATCTGTAGTAAAGTAACATATCAAACATTAGTGTTATCCAAATCTGTAGTAAAGTAACATATCAAACATTAGTGTTATCCAAATCTGTAGTAAAGTAACATATCAAACATTAGTGTTATCAAATCTGTAGTAAAGTAACATATCAAACATTAGTGTTATCCAAATCTGTAGTAAAGTAACATATCAAACATTAGTGTTATCCAAATCTGTAGTAAAGTAACATATCAAACATTAGTGTTATCCAAATCTGTAGTAAAGTAACATATCAAACATTAGTGTTATCAAATCTGTAGTAAAGTAACATATCAAACATTAGTGTTATCAAATCTGTAGTAAAGTAACATATCAAACATTAGTGTTATCCAAATCTGTAGTAAAGTAACATATCAAACATTAGTGTTATCCAAATCTGTAGTAAAGTAACATATCAAACATTAGTGTTATCCAAATCTGTAGTAAAGTAACATATCAAACATTAGTGTTATCAAATCTGTAGTAAAGTAACATATCAAACATTAGTGTTATCCAAATCTGTAGTAAAGTAACATATCAAACATTAGTGTTATCCAAATCTGTAGTAAAGTAACATATCAAACATTAGTGTTATCAAATCTGTAGTAAAGTAACATATCAAACATTAGTGTTATCCAAATCTGTAGTAAAATAACATATCAAACATTAGTGTTATCCAAATCTGTAGTAAAGTAACATATCAAACATTAGTGTTATCCAAATCTGTATCAAATCTGTAAAGTAACATATCAAACATTAGTGTTATCAAATCTGTAGTAAAGTAACATATCAAACATTAGTGTTATCCAAATCTGTAGTAAAGTAACATATCAAAAACATCCAAATCTGTAGTAAAGTAACATATCAAACCAAATCTGTAGTAAAGTAACATATCAAACATTAGTGTTGTACAAATCTGTAGTAAAGTAACATATCAAACATTAGTGTTATCCAAATCTGTAGTAAAGTAACATATCAAACATTAGTGTTATCCAAATCTGTAGTAAAGTAACATATCAAACATTAGTGTTATCCAAATCTGTAGTAAAGTAACATATCAAACATTAGTGTTATCCAAATCTGTAGTAAAGTAACATATCAAACATTAGTGTTATCCAAATCTGTAGTAAAGTAACATATCAAACATTAGTGTTATCCAAATCTGTAGTAAAGTAACATATCAAACATTAGTGTTATCCAAATCTGTAGTAAAGTAACATATCAAACATTAGTGTTATCCAAATCTGTAGTAAAGTAACATATCAAACATTAGTGTTATCCAAATCTGTAGTAAAATAACATATCAAACATTAGTGTTATCCAAATCTGTAGTAAAGTAACATATCAAACATTAGTGTTATCCAAATCTGTAGTAAAGTAACATATCAAACATTAGTGTTATCCAAATCTGTAGTAAAGTAACATATCAAACATTAGTTATCCAAATCTGTAGTAAAGTAACATATCAAACATTAGTGTTATCCAAATCTGTAGTAAAGTAACATATCAAACATTAGTGTTATCCAAATCTGTAGTAAAGTAACATATCAAACATTAGTGTTATCCAAATCTGTAGTAAAGTAACATATCAAACATTAGTGTTATCCAAATCTGTAGTAAAATAACATATCAAACATTAGTGTTATCCAAATCTGTAGTAAAGTAACATATCAAACATTAGTGTTATCCAAATCTGTAGTAAAGTAACATATCAAACATTAGTGTTATCCAAATCTGTAGTAAAGTAACATATCAAACATTAGTGTTATCAAATCTGTAGTAAAGTAACATATCAAACATTAGTGTTATCCAAATCTGTAGTAAAGTAACATATCAAACATTAGTGTTATCCAAATCTGTAGTAAAGTAACATATCAAACATTAGTGTTATCCAAATCTGTAGTAAAGTAACATATCAAACATTAGTGTTATCCAAATCTGTAGTAAAGTAACATATCAAACATTAGTGTTATCCAAATCTGTAGTAAAGTAACATATCAAACATTAGTGTTATCCAAATCTGTAGTAAAGTAACATATCAAACATTAGTGTTATCCAAATCTGTAGTAAAGTAACATATCAAACATTAGTGTTATCCAAATCTGTAGTAAAGTAACATATCAAACATTAGTGTTATCCAAATCTGTAGTAAAGTAACATATCAAACATTAGTGTTATCCAAATCTGTAGTAAAGTAACATATCAAACATTAGTGTTATCCAAATCTGTAGTAAAGTAACATATCAAACATTAGTGTTATCCAAATCTGTAGTAAAGTAACATATCAAACATTAGTGTTATCCAAATCTGTAGTAAACATATAACATATCAAACATTAGTGTTATCCAAATCTGTAGTAAAGTAACATATCAAACATTAGTGTTATCCAAATCTGTAGTAAAGTAACATATCAAACATTAGTGTTATCCAAATCTGTAGTAAAGTAACATATCAAACATTAGTGTTATCCAAATCTGTAGTAAAGTAACATATCAAACATTAGTGTTATCCAAATCTGTAGTAAAGTAACATATCAAACATTAGTGTTATCCAAATCTGTAGTAAAGTAACATATCAAACATTAGTGTTATCCAAATCTGTAGTAAAGTAACATATCAAACATTAGTGTTATCCAAATCTGTAGTAAAGTAACATATCAAACATTAGTGTTATCCAAATCTGTAGTAAAGTAACATATCAAACATTAGTGTTATCCAAATCTGTAGTAAAGTAACATATCAAACATTAGTGTTATCCAAATCTGTAGTAAAGTAACATATCAAACATTAGTGTTATCCAAATCTGTAGTAAAGTAACATATCAAACATTAGTGTTATCCAAATCTGTAGTAAAGTAACATATCAAACATTAGTGTTATCCAAATCTGTAGTAAAGTAACATATCAAACATTAGTGTTATCCAAATCTGTAGTAAAGTAACATATCAAACATTAGTGTTATCCAAATCTGTAGTAAAGTAACATATCAAACATTAGTGTTATCCAAATCTGTAGTAAAGTAACATATCAAACATTAGTGTTATCCAAATCTGTAGTAAAATAACATATCAAACATTAGTGTTATCCAAATCTGTAGTAAAGTAACATATCAAACATTAGTGTTATCCAAATCTGTAGTAAAATAACATATCAAACATTAGTGTTATCCAAATCTGTAGTAAAGTAACATATCAAACATTAGTGTTATCCAAATCTGTAGTAAAGTAACATATCAAACATTAGTGTTATAGTGTAAAATATATCAAACCAAATCTGTAGTAAAATAACATATCAAACATTAGTGTTATCCAAATCTGTAGTAAAGTAACATATCAAACATTAGTGTTATCCAAATCTGTAGTAAAGTAACATATCAAACATTAGTGTTATCCAAATCTGTAGTAAAGTAACATATCAAACATTAGTGTTATCCAAATCTGTAGTAAAGTAACATATCAAACATTAGTGTTATCCAAATCTGTAGTAAAATAACATATCAAACATTAGTGTTATCAAATCTGTAGTAAAATCACATATCAAACATTAGTGCTATCAAATCTGTAGTAAAATAACATATCAAACATTAGTGCTATCAAATCTGTAGTAAAATAACATATCAAACATTAGTGTTATCAAATCTGTAGTAAAGTAACATATCAAACATTAGTGTTATCCAAATCTGTAGTAAAGTAACATATCAAACATTAGTGTTATCCAAATCTGTAGTAAAGTAACATATCAAACATTAGTGTTATCCAAATCTGTAGTAAAGTAACATATCAAACATTAGTGTTATCCAAATCTGTAGTAAAGTAACATATCAAACATTAGTGTTATCCAAATCTGTAGTAAAGTAACATATCAAACATTAGTGTTATCCAAATCTGTAGTAAAGTAACATATCAAACATTAGTGTTATCCAAATCTGTAGTAAAGTAACATATCAAACATTAGTGTTATCCAAATCTGTAGTAAAGTAACATATCAAACATTAGTGTTATCCAAATCTGTAGTAAAGTAACATATCAAACATTAGTGTTATCCAAATCTGTAGTAAAGTAACATATCAAACATTAGTGTTATCAAATCTGTAGTAAAGTAACATATCAAACATTAGTGTTATCCAAATCTGTAGTAAAGTAACATATCAAACATTAGTGTTATCCAAATCTGTAGTAAAGTAACATATCAAACATTAGTGTTATCCAAATCTGTAGTAAAGTAACATATCAAACATTAGTGTTATCCAAATCTGTAGTAAAGTAACATATCAAACATTAGTGTTATCCAAATCTGTAGTAAAGTAACATATCAAACATTAGTGTTATCCAAATCTGTAGTAAAGTAACATATCAAACATTAGTGTTATCCAAATCTGTAGTAAAGTAACATATCAAACATTAGTGTTATCCAAATCTGTAGTAAATATAACATATCAAACATTCAAACATTAGTGTTATCCAAATCTGTAGTAAAGTAACATATCAAACATTAGTGTTATCCAAATCTGTAGTAAAGTAACATATCAAACATTAGTGTTATCCAAATCTGTAGTAAAGTAACATATCAAACATTAGTGTTATCCAAATCTGTAGTAAAGTAACATATCAAACATTAGTGTTATCCAAATCTGTAGTAAAGTAACATATCAAACATTAGTGTTATCCAAATCTGTAGTAAAGTAACATATCAAACATTAGTGTTATCCAAATCTGTAGTAAAGTAACATATCAAACATTAGTGTTATCCAAATCTGTAGTAAAGTAACATATCAAACATTAGTGTTATCCAAATCTGTAGTAAAGTAACATATCAAACATTAGTGTTATCCAAATCTGTAGTAAAGTAACATATCAAACATTAGTGTTATCCAAATCTGTAGTAAAGTAACATATCAAACATTAGTGTTATCCAAATCTGTAGTAAAGTAACATATCAAACATTAGTGTTATCCAAATCTGTAGTAAAGTAACATATCAAACATTAGTGCTATCCAAATCTGTAGTAAAGTAACATATCAAACATTAGTGTTATCCAAATCTGTAGTAAAATAACATATCAAACATTAGTGTTATCCAAATCTGTAGTAAAGTAACATATCAAACATTAGTGTTATCCAAATCTGTAGTAAAGTAACATATCAAACATTAGTGTTATCCAAATCTGTAGTAAAGTAACATATCAAACATTAGTGTTATCCAAATCTGTAGTAAAGTAACATATCAAACATTAGTGTTATCCAAATCTGTAGTAAAGTAACATATCAAACATTAGTGTTATCCAAATCTGTAGTAAAATAACATATCAAACATTAGTGTTATCCAAATCTGTAGTAAAGTAACATATCAAACATTAGTGTTATCCAAATCTGTAGTAAAATAACATATCAAACATTAGTGTTATCCAAATCTGTAGTAAAGTAACATATCAAACATTAGTGTTATCAAATCTGTAGTAAAGTAACATATCAAACATTAGTGTTATCCAAATCTGTAGTAAAGTAACATATCAAACATTAGTGTTATCCAAATCTGTAGTAAAGTAACATATCAAACATTAGTGTTATCCAAATCTGTAGTAAAGTAACATATCAAACATTAGTGTTATCCAAATCTGTAGTAAAGTAACATATCAAACATTAGTGTTATCCAAATCTGTAGTAAAGTAACATATCAAACATTAGTGTTATCCAAATCTGTAGTAAAGTAACATATCAAACATTAGTGTTATCCAAATCTGTAGTAAAGTAACATATCAAACATTAGTGTTATCCAAATCTGTAGTAAAGTAACATATCAAACATTAGTGTTATCCAAATCTGTAGTAAAGTAACATATCAAACATTAGTGTTATCAAATCTGTAGTAAAGTAACATATCAAACATTAGTGTTATCCAAATCTGTAGTAAAGTAACATATCAAACATTAGTGTTATCCAAATCTGTAGTAAAGTAACATATCAAACATTAGTGTTATCCAAATCTGTAGTAAAGTAACATATCAAACATTAGTGTTATCCAAATCTGTAGTAAAGTAACATATCAAACATTAGTGTTATCCAAATCTGTAGTAAAGTAACATATCAAACATTAGTGTTATCCAAATCTGTAGTAAAGTAACATATCAAACATTAGTGTTATCCAAATCTGTAGTAAAGTAACATATCAAACATTAGTGTTATCCAAATCTGTAGTAAAGTAACATATCAAACATTAGTGTTATCCAAATCTGTAGTAAAGTAACATATCAAACATTAGTGTTATCCAAATCTGTAGTAAAGTAACATATCAAACATTAGTGTTATCCAAATCTGTAGTAAAGTAACATATCAAACATTAGTGTTATCCAAATCTGTAGTAAAGTAACATATCAAACATTAGTGTTATCCAAATCTGTAGTAAAGTAACATATCAAACATTAGTGTTATCCAAATCTGTAGTAAAGTAACATATCAAACATTAGTGTTATCCAAATCTGTAGTAGTAAAGTAACATATCAAACATTAGTGTTATCCAAATCTGTAGTAAAATAACATATCAAACATTAGTGTTATCCAAATCTGTAGTAAAGTAACATATCAAACATTAGTGTTATCCAAATCTGTAGTAAAGTAACATATCAAACATTAGTGTTATCCAAATCTGTAGTAAAGTAACATATCAAACATTAGTGTTATCCAAATCTGTAGTAAAGTAACATATCAAACATTAGTGTTATCCAAATCTGTAGTAAAGTAACATATCAAACATTAGTGTTATCCAAATCTGTAGTAAAGTAACATATCAAACATTAGTGTTATCCAAATCTGTAGTAAAGTAACATATCAAACATTAGTGTTATCCAAATCTGTAGTAAAGTAACATATCAAACATTAGTGTTATCCAAATCTGTAGTAAAGTAACATATCAAACATTAGTGTTATCCAAATCTGTAGTAAAGTAACATATCAAACATTAGTGTTATCCAAATCTGTAGTAAAATAACATATCAAACATTAGTGTTATCCAAATCTGTAGTAAAGTAACATATCAAACATTAGTGTTATCCAAATCTGTAGTAAAGTAACATATCAAACATTAGTGTTATCCAAATCTGTAGTAAAGTAACATATCAAACATTAGTGTTATCCAAATCTGTAGTAAAGTAACATATCAAACATTAGTGTTATCCAAATCTGTAGTAAAGTAACATATCAAACATTAGTGTTATCCAAATCTGTAGTAAAGTAACATATCAAACATTAGTGCATTAGTGTTATATCAAATCATTAGTGTTATCAAATCTGTAGTAAAGTAACATATCAAACATTAGTGTTATCAAATCTGTAGTAAAATAACATATCAAACATTAGTGTTATCCAAATCTGTAGTAAAGTAACATATCAAACATTAGTGTTATCCAAATCTGTAGTAAAGTAACATATCAAACATTAGTGTTATCCAAATCTGTAGTAAAGTAACATATCAAACATTAGTGTTATCCAAATCTGTAGTAAAGTAACATATCAAACATTAGTGTTATCCAAATCTGTAGTAAAGTAACATATCAAACATTAGTGTTATCCAAATCTGTAGTAAAGTAACATATCAAACATTAGTGTTATCCAAATCTGTAGTAAAATAACATATCAAACATTAGTGTTATCCAAATCTGTAGTAAAGTAACATATCAAACATTAGTGTTATCCAAATCTGTAGTAAAGTAACATATCAAACATTAGTGTTATCCAAATCTGTAGTAAAGTAACATATCAAACATTAGTGTTATCCAAATCTGTAGTAAAGTAACATATCAAACATTAGTGTTATCCAAATCTGTAGTAAAGTAACATATCAAACATTAGTGTTATCCAAATCTGTAGTAAAGTAACATATCAAACATTAGTGTTATCCAAATCTGTAGTAAAGTAACATATCAAACATTAGTGTTATCCAAATCTGTAGTAAAGTAACATATCAAACATTAGTGTTATCCAAATCTGTAGTAAAGTAACATATCAAACATTAGTGTTATCAAATCTGTAGTAAAGTAACATATCAAACATTAGTGTTATCCAAATCTGTAGTAAAGTAACATATCAAACATTAGTGTTATCCAAATCTGTAGTAAAGTAACATATCAAACATTAGTGTTATCCAAATCTGTAGTAAAGTAACATATCAAACATTAGTGTTATCCAAATCTGTAGTAAAGTAACATATCAAACATTAGTGTTATCCAAATCTGTAGTAAAGTAACATATCAAACATTAGTGTTATCCAAATCTGTAGTAAAGTAACATATCAAACATTAGTGTTATCCAAATCTGTAGTAAAGTAACATATCAAACATTAGTGTTATCCAAATCTGTAGTAAAATAACATATCAAACATTAGTGTTATCCAAATCTGTAGTAAAGTAACATATCAAACATTAGTGTTATCCAAATCTGTAGTAAAGTAACATATCAAACATTAGTGTTATCCAAATCTGTAGTAAAGTAACATATCAAACATTAGTGTTATCCAAATCTGTAGTAAAATAACATATCAAACATTAGTGTTATCCAAATCTGTAGTAAAGTAACATATCAAACATTAGTGTTATCCAAATCTGTAGTAAAGTAACATATCAAACATTAGTGTTATCCAAATCTGTAGTAAAGTAACATATCAAACATTAGTGTTATCCAAATCTGTAGTAAAGTAACATATCAAACATTAGTGTTATCCAAATCTGTAGTCCAAAAGTAACATATCAAACATTAGTGTTATCCAAATCTGTAGTAAAGTAACATATCAAACATTAGTGTTATCCAAATCTGTAGTAAAGTAACATATCAAACATTAGTGTTATCCAAATCTGTAGTAAAATAACATATCAAACATTAGTGTTATCCAAATCTGTAGTAAAGTAACATATCAAACATTAGTGTTATCCAAATCTGTAGTAAAGTAACATATCAAACATTAGTGTTATCCAAATCTGTAGTAAAGTAACATATCAAACATTAGTGTTATCCAAATCTGTAGTAAAATAACATATCAAACATTAGTGTTATCCAAATCTGTAGTAAAGTAACATATCAAACATTAGTGTTATCCAAATCTGTAGTAAAGTAACATATCAAACATTAGTGTTATCCAAATCTGTAGTAAAGTAACATATCAAACATTAGTGTTATCCAAATCTGTAGTAAAGTAACATATCAAACATTAGTGTTATCCAAATCTGTAGTAAAGTAACATATCAAACATTAGTGTTATCCAAATCTGTAGTAAAGTAACATATCAAACATTAGTGTTATCCAAATCTGTAGTAAAGTAACATATCAAACATTAGTGTTATCCAAATCTGTAGTAAAGTAACATATCAAACATTAGTGTTATCAAATCTGTAGTAAAGTAACATATCAAACATTAGTGTTATCCAAATCTGTAGTAAAGTAACATATCAAACATTAGTGTTATCCAAATCTGTAGTAAAGTAACATATCAAACATTAGTGTTATCCAAATCTGTAGTAAAGTAACATATCAAACATTAGTGTTATCCAAATCTGTAGTAAAGTAACATATCAAACATTAGTGTTATCCAAATCTGTAGTAAAGTAACATATCAAACATTAGTGTTATCCAAATCTGTAGTAAAGTAACATATCAAACATTAGTGTTATCCAAATCTGTAGTAAAGTAACATATCAAACATTAGTGTTATCCAAATCTGTAGTAAAGTAACATATCAAACATTAGTGTTATCCAAATCTGTAGTAAAGTAACATATCAAACATTAGTGTTATCCAAATCTGTAGTAAAGTAACATATCAAACATTAGTGTTATCCAAATCTGTAGTAAAGTAACATATCAAACATTAGTGTTATCCAAATCTGTAGTAAAGTAACATATCAAACATTAGTGTTATCCAAATCTGTAGTAAAGTAACATATCAAACATTAGTGTTATCCAAATCTGTAGTAAAGTAACATATCAAACATTAGTGTTATCCAAATCTGTAGTAAAGTAACATATCAAACATTAGTGTTATCCAAATCTGTAGTAAAGTAACATATCAAACATTAGTGTTATCCAAATCTGTAGTAAAGTAACATATCAAACATTAGTGTTATCCAAATCTGTAGTAAAGTAACATATCAAACATTAGTGTTATCCAAATCTGTAGTAAAGTAACATATCAAACATTAGTGTTATCCAAATCTGTAGTAAAGTAACATATCAAACATTAGTGTTATCCAAATCTGTAGTAAAGTAACATATCAAACATTAGTGTTATCCAAATCTGTAGTAAAGTAACATATCAAACATTAGTGTTATCCAAATCTGTAGTAAAGTAACATATCAAACATTAGTGTTATCCAAATCTGTAGTAAAGTAACATATCAAACATTAGTGTTATCCAAATCTGTAGTAAAATAACATATCAAACATTAGTGTTATCCAAATCTGTAGTAAAGTAACATATCAAACATTAGTGTTATCCAAATCTGTAGTAAAATAACATATCAAACCTGTAGTAAAGTAACATTCAAACATTATGTTATCCAAATCTGTAGTAAAGTAACATATCAAACATTAGTGTTATCCAAATCTGTAGTAAAGTAACATATCAAACATTAGTGTTATCCAAATCTGTAGTAAAATAACATATCAAACATTAGTGTTATCCAAATCTGTAGTAAAGTAACATATCAAACATTAGTGTTATCCAAATCTGTAGTAAAGTAACATATCAAACATTAGTGTTATCCAAATCTGTAGTAAAGTAACATATCAAACATTAGTGTTATCCAAATCTGTAGTAAAGTAACATATCAAACATTAGTGTTATCCAAATCTGTAGTAAAGTAACATATCAAACATTAGTGTTATCAAATCTGTAGTAAAGTAACATATCAAACATTAGTGTTATCCAAATCTGTAGTAAAGTAACATATCAAACATTAGTGTATCCAAATCCAAATCTGTAGTAAAGTAACATATCAAACATTAGTGTTATCAAATCTGTAGTAAAGTAACATATCAAACATTAGTGTTATCCAAATCTGTAGTAAAGTAACATATCAAACATTAGTGTTATCCAAATCTGTAGTAAAGTAACATATCAAACATTAGTGTTATCCAAATCTGTAGTAAAGTAACATATCAAACATTAGTGTTATCCAAATCTGTAGTAAAGTAACATATCAAACATTAGTGTTATCCAAATCTGTAGTAAAGTAACATATCAAACATTAGTGTTATCCAAATCTGTAGTAAAGTAACATATCAAACATTAGTGTTATCCAAATCTGTAGTAAAGTAACATATCAAACATTAGTGTTATCCAAATCTGTAGTAAAGTAACATATCAAACATTAGTGTTATCCAAATCTGTAGTAAAGTAACATATCAAACATTAGTGTTATCCAAATCTGTAGTAAAGTAACATATCAAACATTAGTGTTATCCAAATCTGTAGTAAAGTAACATATCAAACATTAGTGTTATCCAAATCTGTAGTAAAGTAACATATCAAACATTAGTGTTATCCAAATCTGTAGTAAAGTAACATATCAAACATTAGTGTTATCCAAATCTGTAGTAAAGTAACATATCAAACATTAGTGTTATCCAAATCTGTAGTAAAGTAACATATCAAACATTAGTGTTATCCAAATCTGTAGTAAAGTAACATATCAAACATTAGTGTTATCCAAATCTGTAGTAAAGTAACATATCAAACATTAGTGTTATCCAAATCTGTAGTAAAGTAACATATCAAACATTAGTGTTATCCAAATCTGTAGTATAACATATCAAACATTAGTGTTATCCAAATCTGTAGTAAAGTAACATATCAAACATTAGTGTTATCCAAATCTGTAGTAAAGTAACATATCAAACATTAGTGTTATCCAAATCTGTAGTAAAGTAACATATCAAACATTAGTGTTATCCAAATCTGTAGTAAAGTAACATATCAAACATTAGTGTTATCCAAATCTGTAGTAAAGTAACATATCAAACATTAGTGTTATCCAAATCTGTAGTAAAGTAACATATCAAACATTAGTGTTATCCAAATCTGTAGTAAAGTAACATATCAAACATTAGTGTTATCCAAATCTGTAGTAAAGTAACATATCAAACATTAGTGTTATCCAAATCTGTAGTAAAGTAACATATCAAACATTAGTGTTATCAAATCTGTAGTAAAGTAACATATCAAACATTAGTGTTATCCAAATCTGTAGTAAAGTAACATATCAAACATTAGTGTTATCCAAATCTGTAGTAAAGTAACATATCAAACATTAGTGTTATCCAAATCTGTAGTAAAGTAACATATCAAACATTAGTGTTATCCAAATCTGTAGTAAAGTAACATATCAAACATTAGTGTTATCCAAATCTGTAGTAAAGTAACATATCAAACATTAGTGTAAAATAACATATCAAACCTGTAGTAAAGTAACATATCAAACATTAGTGTTATCAAATCTGTAGTAAAGTAACATATCAAACATTAGTGTTATCCAAATCTGTAGTAAAGTAACATATCAAACATTAGTGTTATCCAAATCTGTAGTAAAGTAACATATCAAACATTAGTGTTATCCAAATCTGTAGTAAACATTAACATATCAAACATTAGTGCTATCCAAATCTGTAGTAAAGTAACGAATCAAACATTAGTGTCATCTAAATCTGTAGTAAATTAACATATAAAACACTAATATTGTACAAATCTGTAGTAAAGTAACATATCAAACATTAGTGTTATCCAAATCTGTAGTAAAGTAACATATCAAACATTAGTGTTATCCAAATCTGTAGTAAAGTAACATATCAAACATTAGTGTTATCCAAATCTGTAGTAAAGTAACATATCAAACATTAGTGTTATCCAAATCTGTAGTAAAGTAACATATCAAACATTAGTGTTATCAAATCTGTAGTAAAGTAACATATCAAACATTAGTGTTATCAAATCTGTAGTAAAGTAACATATCAAACATTAGTGTTATCCAAATCTGTAGTAAAGTAACATATCAAACATTAGTGTTATCCAAATCTGTAGTAAAGTAACATATCAAACATTAGTGTTATCCAAATCTGTAGTAAAGTAACATATCAAACATTAGTGTTATCCAAATCTGTAGTAAAGTAACATATCAAACATTAGTGTTATCCAAATCTGTAGTAAAGTAACATATCAAACATTAGTGTTATCCAAATCTGTAGTAAAGTAACATATCAAACATTAGTGTTATCCAAATCTGTAGTAAAGTAACATATCAAACATTAGTGTTATCCAAATCTGTAGTAAATAACATATCAAACATTAGTGCTATCAAATCTGTAGTAAAGTAACATATCAAACATTAGTGTTATCCAAATCTGTAGTAAAGTAACATATCAAACATTAGTGTTATCCAAATCTGTAGTAAAGTAACATATCAAACATTAGTGTTATCCAAATCTGTAGTAAAGTAACATATCAAACATTAGTGTTATCCAAATCTGTAGTAAAGTAACATATCAAACATTAGTGTTATCCAAATCTGTAGTAAAATAACATATCAAACATTAGTGTTATCCAAATCTGTAGTAAAGTAACATATCAAACATTAGTGTTATCCAAATCTGTAGTAAAATAACATATCAAACATTAGTGTTATCCAAATCTGTAGTAAAGTAACATATCAAACATTAGTGTTATCCAAATCTGTAGTAAAGTAACATATCAAACATTAGTGTTATCCAAATCTGTAGTAAAGTAACATATCAAACATTAGTGTTATCCAAATCTGTAGTAAAGTAACATATCAAACATTAGTGTTATCCAAATCTGTAGTAAAGTAACATATCAAACATTAGTGTTATCCAAATCTGTAGTAAAGTAACATATCAAACATTAGTGTTATCCAAATCTGTAGTAAAGTAACATATCAAACATTAGTGTTATCCAAATCTGTAGTAAAGTAACATATCAAACATTAGTGTTATCCAAATCTGTAGTAAAGTAACATATCAAACATTAGTGTTATCCAAATCTGTAGTAAAGTAACATATCAAACATTAGTGTTATCCAAATCTGTAGTAAAGTAACATATCAAACATTAGTGTTATCCAAATCTGTAGTAAAGTAACATATCAAACATTAGTGTTATCCAAATCTGTAGTAAAGTAACATATCAAACATTAGTGTTATCCAAATCTGTAGTAAAGTAACATATCAAACATTAGTGTTATCCAAATCTGTAGTAAAGTAACATATCAAACATTAGTGTTATCCAAATCTGTAGTAAAGTAACATATCAAACATTAGTGTTATCAAATCTGTAGTAAAGTAACATATCAAACATTAGTGTTATCAAATCTGTAGTAAAGTAACATATCAAACATTAGTGTTATCCAAATCTGTAGTAAAGTAACATATCAAACATTAGTGTTATCCAAATCTGTAGTAAAGTAACATATCAAACATTAGTGTTATCCAAATCTGTAGTAAAGTAACATATCAAACATTAGTGTTATCCAAATCTGTAGTAAAGTAACATATCAAACATTAGTGTTATCCAAATCTGTAGTAAAGTAACATATCAAACATTAGTGTTATCAAATCTGTAGTAAAGTAACATATCAAACATTAGTGTTATCCAAATCTGTAGTAAAGTAACATATCAAACATTAGTGTTATCCAAATCTGTAGTAAAGTAACATATCAAACATTAGTGTTATCCAAATCTGTAGTAAAGTAACATATCAAACATTAGTGCTATCCAAATCTGTAGTAAAGTAACATATCAAACATTAGTGTTATCCAAATCTGTAGTAAAGTAACATATCAAACATTAGTGTTATACAAATCTGTAGTAAAGTAACATATCAAACCTGTAGTAAAGTAACATATCAAACATTAGTGTTATCCAAATCTGTAGTAGTAAAGTAACATATCAAACATTAGTGTTATCCAAATCTGTAGTAAAGTAACATATCAAACATTAGTGTTATCCAAATCTGTAGTAAAGTAACATATCAAACATTAGTGTTATCCAAATCTGTAGTAAAGTAACATATCAAACATTAGTGTTATCCAAATCTGTAGTAAAGTAACATATCAAACATTAGTGTTATCCAAATCTGTAGTAAAATAACATATCAAACATTAGTGTTATCCAAATCTGTAGTAAAGTAACATATCAAACATTAGTGTTATCCAAATCTGTAGTAAAGTAACATATCAAACATTAGTGTTATCCAAATCTGTAGTAAAGTAACATATCAAACATTAGTGTTATCCAAATCTGTAGTAAAGTAACATATCAAACATTAGTGTTATCCAAATCTGTAGTAAAGTAACATATCAAACATTAGTGTTATCCAAATCCAAATAACATATCAAACATTAGTGTTATCCAAATCTGTAAAGTAACATATCAAACATTAGTGTTATCCAAATCTGTAGTAAAGTAACATATCAAACATTAGTGTTATCAAATCTGTAGTAAAGTAACATATCAAACATTAGTGTTATCAAATCTGTAGTAAAGTAACATATCAAACATTAGTGTTATCCAAATCTGTAGTAAAGTAACATATCAAACATTAGTGTTATCCAAATCTGTAGTAAAGTAACATATCAAACATTAGTGTTATCCAAATCTGTAGTAAAGTAACATATCAAACATTAGTGTTATCCAAATCTGTAGTAAAGTAACATATCAAACATTAGTGTTATCCAAATCTGTAGTAAAGTAACATATCAAACATTAGTGTTATCCAAATCTGTAGTAAAGTAACATATCAAACATTAGTGTTATCCAAATCTGTAGTAAAGTAACATATCAAACATTAGTGTTATCCAAATCTGTAGTAAAGTAACATATCAAACATTAGTGTTATCAAATCTGTAGTAAAGTAACATATCAAACATTAGTGTTATCCAAATCTGTAGTAAAGTAACATATCAAACATTAGTGTTATCCAAATCTGTAGTAAAGTAACATATCAAACATTAGTGTTATCCAAATCTGTAGTAAAGTAACATATCAAACATTAGTGTTATCCAAATCTGTAGTAAAATAACATATCAAACATTAGTGTTATCCAAATCTGTAGTAAAGTAACATATCAAACATTAGTGTTATCCAAATCTGTAGTAAAGTAACATATCAAACATTAGTGTTATCCAAATCTGTAGTAAAGTAACATATCAAACATTAGTGTTATCCAAATCTGTAGTAAAGTAACATATCAAACATTAGTGTTATCCAAATCTGTAGTAAAGTAACATATCAAACATTAGTGTTATCCAAATCTGTAGTAAAGTAACATATCAAACATTAGTGTTATCAAATCTGTAGTAAAATAACATATCAAACATTAGTGCTATCAAATCTGTAGTAAAGTAACATATCAAACATTAGTGTTATCAAATCTGTAGTAAAATAACATATCAAACATTAGTGTTATCCAAATCTGTAGTAAAGTAACATATCAAACATTAGTGTTATCCAAATCTGTAGTAAAGTAACATATCAAACATTAGTGTTATCCAAATCTGTAGTAAAGTAACATATCAAACATTAGTGTTATCCAAATCTGTAGTAAAGTAACATATCAAACATTAGTGTTATCCAAATCTGTAGTAAAGTAACATATCAAACATTAGTGTTATCCAAATCTGTAGTAAAGTAACATATCAAACATTAGTGTTATCCAAATCTGTAGTAAAGTAACATATCAAACATTAGTGTTATCCAAATCTGTAGTAAAGTAACATATCAAACATTAGTGTTATCCAAATCTGTAGTAAAGTAACATATCAAACATTAGTGTTATCCAAATCTGTAGTAAAGTAACATATCAAACATTAGTGTTATCCAAATCTGTAGTAAAGTAACATATCAAACATTAGTGTTATCCAAATCTGTAGTAAAGTAACATATCAAACATTAGTGTTATCCAAATCTGTAGTAAAGTAACATATCAAACATTAGTGTTATCCAAATCTGTAGTAAAGTAACATATCAAACATTAGTGTTATCCAAATCTGTAGTAAAGTAACATATCAAACATTAGTGTTATCCAAATCTGTAGTAAAGTAACATATCAAACATTAGTGTTATCCAAATCTGTAGTAAAGTAACATATCAAACATTAGTGTTATCCAAATCTGTAGTAAAGTAACATATCAAACATTAGTGTTATCCAAATCTGTAGTAAAGTAACATATCAAACATTAGTGTTATCAAATCTGTAGTAAAGTAACATATCAAACATTAGTGTTATCCAAATCTGTAGTAAAGTAACATATCAAACATTAGTGTTATCCAAATCTGTAGTAAAGTAACATATCAAACATTAGTGTTATCCAAATCTGTAGTAAAGTAACATATCAAACATTAGTGTTATCCAAATCTGTAGTAAAGTAACATATCAAACATTAGTGTTATCCAAATCTGTAGTAAAGTAACATATCAAACATTAGTGTTATCCAAATCTGTAGTAAAGTAACATATCAAACATTAGTGTTATCCAAATCTGTAGTAAAGTAACATATCAAACATTAGTGTTATCCAAATCTGTAGTAAAGTAACATATCAAACATTAGTGTTATCCAAATCTGTAGTAAAGTAACATATCAAACATTAGTGTTATCCAAATCTGTAGTAAAGTAACATATCAAACATTAGTGTTATCCAAATCTGTAGTAAAGTAACATATCAAACATTAGTGTTATCCAAATCTGTAGTAAAATAACATATCAAACATTAGTGTTATCCAAATCTGTAGTAAAGTAACATATCAAACATTAGTGTTATCCAAATCTGTAGTAAAGTAACATATCAAACATTAGTGTTATCCAAATCTGTAGTAAAGTAACATATCAAACATTAGTGTTATCCAAATCTGTAGTAAAGTAACATATCAAACATTAGTGTTATCCAAATCTGTAGTAAAGTAACATATCAAACATTAGTGTTATCCAAATCTGTAGTAAAATAACATATCAAACATTAGTGTTATCCAAATCTGTAGTAAAGTAACATATCAAACATTAGTGTTATCCAAATCTGTAGTAAAGTAACATATCAAACATTAGTGTTATCCAAATCTGTAGTAAAGTAACATATCAAACATTAGTGTTATCCAAATCTGTAGTAAAATAACATATCAAACATTAGTGTTATCCAAATCTGTAGTAAAGTAACATATCAAACATTAGTGTTATCCAAATCTGTAGTAAAGTAACATATCAAACATTAGTGTTATCCAAATCTGTAGTAAAGTAACATATCAAACATTAGTGTTATCCAAATCTGTAGTAAAGTAACATATCAAACATTAGTGTTATCCAAATCTGTAGTAAAATAACATATCAAACATTAGTGCTATCAAATCTGTAGTAAAATCACATATCAAACATTAGTGCTATCAAATCTGTAGTAAAATAACATATCAAACATTAGTGTTATCAAATCTGTAGTAAAATAACATATCAAACATTAGTGTTATCCAAATCTGTAGTAAAGTAACATATCAAACATTAGTGTTATCCAAATCTGTAGTAAAGTAACATATCAAACATTAGTGTTATCCAAATCTGTAGTAAAGTAACATATCAAACATTAGTGTTATCCAAATCTGTAGTAAAGTAACATATCAAACATTAGTGTTATCCAAATCTGTAGTAAAGTAACATATCAAACATTAGTGTTATCCAAATCTGTAGTAAAGTAACATATCAAACATTAGTGTTATCCAAATCTGTAGTAAAGTAACATATCAAACATTAGTGTTATCCAAATCTGTAGTAAAATAACATATCAAACATTAGTGTTATCCAAATCTGTAGTAAAGTAACATATCAAACATTAGTGTTATCCAAATCTGTAGTAAAGTAACATATCAAACATTAGTGTTATCAAATCTGTAGTAAAGTAACATATCAAACATTAGTGTTATCAAATCTGTAGTAAAGTAACATATCAAACATTAGTGTTATCCAAATCTGTAGTAAAGTAACATATCAAACATTAGTGTTATCCAAATCTGTAGTAAAGTAACATATCAAACATTAGTGTTATCCAAATCTGTAGTAAAGTAACATATCAAACATTAGTGTTATCCAAATCTGTAGTAAAGTAACATATC